>NW_013670679.1:61372-67702 GCF_000517525.1 Limulus polyphemus | reverse complement strand
AATCTTTAATATCTGTCATGCTAAACTTATATTAAAGTTTTCTTCATTACCCATTTAAGCTGTCTCCAGCCATTATTAATCTACATATGAGATATTTACACATAGCTGTAATTTGACACTGATGGACTAGAGGTAAAGCAGCTAATCAGCAGTGCTCCCTGTCAACTCCTGTCTGACTAAATAGTGGGATTTGACTGTTACTCTTATAGCAAAATTTGGTCTCCAAAGCAAAAAAATGGGACTTGATTGTCATTGTTATAACACAAAGAAATGTCCAAAGTATAGAGTATGTTTTAGAAGAAATGAGCTATTCCCTACTTTGGATCCAAGGATTCACAGTTTATATGTTAACTACTAGGCTGAACAATATTAAATAATGATAAAGAAGAACAAATGGGCGATCTCTATTATGAACCACTATCATCATTCATGATATTTTTTTCTACTTCTGACTAAAGCTGCCTCTGTGAATTTAATAGATTAAACTCAGAATCTCTGTTCAGAATCATTATTTAGTTTTATACTCTATTCTGAAAACTCTTTATGTTTACAGATTCTTCTAGAGTTGTCTAATGGAGAGATGGAAGCTGGACTTGGAATAACCAATGCAATGCACCGAAGGAAACTTCGACTTGCGATTGAAGAACACAGAGATCCATCTTCGTCGTAAGAGTTTCTTAACAATAATTAAAATGGTGAAAAACCAAATCGACTCTATGATTTGATGAGACTTTGTTGGGCTGTTGAAATATGTAGAATCTTTGGAACTCATTTTAGATCTACTTGTTCATACGATTTTATTTATAATTATTATGTTTGAAGTAATGATTGAATTATCGTATAATGTGAAAAGTGATAACAAAATGTCTTTCTAGTCTGATATGTCACTTTTTTTTGTCATCAAATATCATAAATTAAGTATTTAAATAGTTGCCATTGATACTAGATCTTTGCCAATTGTTAATTAACTCTAATAAGTTCAGTAATTAAATAGTTGTTGTCAACACTAGATTTTATGGAATGCTTTTCCAATTTCTATATCTTTTTTCAAGTAATTAACTGTTTTTATTACTACGTGTTAGCTGCTCTCAGTATTCATTTTTTCACAGCTTTTACTGGAGAATATGTTGCTACTTATAAGGTAGTTCTGTTTATACGATGAAATTTATTTTGTTATTTATTTTCAGCTTGAATCCAAAGATCAGCTTTCTCTCTCATATTTGGGTAGTCGAGGAATGGTTACCAAGTTTAGGCTTAGCCATGTACAGTGAGGCTTTCAAGTTTCAACTCGTGGATGGGAGGGTTCTTGACACGCTTAACAAGAAAGATCTTGAAAAATATCTCGGCGTCTCTCGAAAATTCCATCAAGCTAGCCTTGTGCATGCCATTCACTTGCTTCGTATTGTGAAATTTGATAAACAGGTCTGTCTTACACTGGGCACTGTTCTTCATACTACAGATTTAATTCCTTTCTTGTTAAACCAAGGTTCCCTTTTCAATAGAGTAGTCATAGCCTGTTATGTTAAACTTATATTAAAGTTTTTCTTCATTACCCATTCAAGCAGTCTCCAACCATTACTATACCCCTACTTTGGATCCAAGGATTCACAGTTTGTGACCAATCAGTCATTGTCGCCGTACAGCAAACATGGCTGTGAGTATTGTAATAAAACTTGGGCAATATTGCTAGATGCATAATTGTACATTGTGTAGGGTAGTTTTTAAGTTTATTTAACTAACTAGCAAATAACAATAAAAAATCTAATATACAAGCATGAATATATATCCGTTTGCAGGCCATGGATGTAAGTTAACGTTTATATGACAGGCATGATACATGTACCATAGAGATTATCAACTTACTGTTGCAACTGTATTGATGTTGCATATCATTTGTTTATATATATAAGGTTTCTGCCCTTTCAAGCACAATGCTGTTGACAGGATCACAGTATTTTTTAACCCTGCATGATAAATTTGGGCCACATTACACAAACACCTAACCTATTTCTCACAACACAACAAAAATCTTTAACCTGTAGTTTAAAAGATAGCACAAGCTCAGTTTTGAGCATCGGATCGGCAATCATGGCGATGGCTGATGGTAAGTGTCAAATTATAGCCAACACTGCATAATTGTAAATTTTATAGATACTGCAGGCAGAGTAGCCAGCCATCCTTGAAGCTGACTATAAGGAGTGACAAGAAATCCATATTTTGATTCCATGTCTAAAAGCTGTTATATATATAGGAAAGTCAAAAAACAGACTAGCAGCTTGAGGAAATAATATCAACACTATTACTCAAATATTAAATTAATTTGTTTACTTTTTTTTAACAATTTTATTTTCACTTTAAGCTACCTGTCTTTTTTTGAAGATCTCTATTCCCCCTTTTTAAGAGTTACAAGATTATTAAAAATTGTTAACTTGATAATTTAGGTACTGGTTTCTGAAAACTTGCCCCTGAGTATGCCTTTTAGAATTTATCTGCTGTATAAACTCTGTGATCTAGTTTTTATTCATAGACACATTACTATATTTAAGCCATTTTTTAATTTATTAACCTTTGTTGTAAGCTACTATAATCAATTTAAATCTCATGATTTTTGTACAACAGGTAATTGCTGCCCATTCCAGTGTATTCATCATGAATACTTTGTCAGAGAGTAGTTTGTTGTTTTTTATAAAATACTTTTAATGTTTTAGCTGCAGGAACAATAACTGTAAGTAGTAGATTTTGTGTTTTAATACTTTTATGACTAATAAATCCTTATCAGTTTCTCGGTATGAAGTCTGACAGACTTTCATTAGCTTGTCAGTCTACACTTTGAGGTTTAAACTCTGCCCAAGTGTGATGTGTGTAGAGAGTTGTTTAAGCAGATAGTGCCATGCTACAAACCACAGACAAACTACATAATCTATCACCATTGTAGATCATCTAATGAAAGTAAGCTTTGTGAGAGGTAAAAGAAAATTATTCATGGATTTTAACAATTTTAAGACAACCAGGAATCATTACACCTTTTCATGAATTACAATGTGGTCCTTACAATAGGTCTTCTAATCTTTTGACAACAACTGCAAAAGTGTCAGTAAAATCTTACTATTTGGCTAGAGTAGCCAAAGGGTACTTGTTTACTAGTTGCCTTCCCTCTAGCCTAGCTGTTCAAGAATAGCTTTGTAGATTTCTAAGAATTTCTAAAATAAACATACAAGAATAATTTTTTGAGAACACTTTGATTTGTACCTATGGTTATACTCTGGTTATGGGAACTGCAGACTTCTTAGAATAATAAAGGTACACTAGTGATCGAAATGTCGTACTTGTTTTAAAAAATATATATATATATTCTTCTCTACTGTAAAAGTTGTAATAAAACACTGTCACCTGTAACATTCAAACTATGGTAATGGCCCAATTATAAGGCGATGTTTTTGATTACTAATTAGGCCTTAATAAGTTGCCTTATAATCGCGCCCAACCACAGGACCCGTCTCCCTACTCTAGCTGTCGCATTCCTGAATGTCCAAATAGCATCCGTTAACGCATGCGTGCCAGATGTTTGGTCAAGGTCATTGCTAATTCTTGCAACTAATTCACCTGCAGGCTGTTCAGTTATAGTATTGATTTTGTGGACCTAAAAATAAAGGACGTTATGACACCCAATTTTGTTTCTTTCCCATAGTTTATGAAAATGGGGGTCGCCTTATATTTGAGATCGCCCTATAATCGGGCCGGTATGGTATGTAATAACTTCTACATGAAGAGTTGTTAATGCTTATTAATAGAAATTATAATTAATAATAATTAGCCTTAATTATGAGTGATAGACGACACTCAAATTTTCTTATGATCAATCTGCCTTAGATCATCAGTTGAGTTTTCTCACTTTTAGTGCCCATTATCCCAAGAACACCTGGTATGGTTAGGCTTAATTAGTGAATTACCACACGATGAAGCAGAATTGTTGCAAAGCTTCATGTACCATAACTGTCACATTTGGCCAATGTAGTTATTACTATTTAAGAAATTTAATATTGTTTATGAATTCCATCTAATACTGTAAACAACTAAAATACATATTGAATTATCTAATACTTTAAGTACAGAAACACATAAACTTATGTCTTATGTATGTGGAAAGTTCCGGCTAGATCTCCACAAAAAAAATAGCACAGGCTGTGTGTATATGACATCTTGCGCTACAGGACAGTAATTATGTGTGCAGAAATATGCCTCACAAGGAAGAATGTTAAACATTTGTTCACTATTCTGAATGGATCTGTTTTTTTTAACTGCCCATATACCTCTTTCTTTGAATTTCTATCTTTCATGTCTCATCTTTATTGTTTTTTCACAAACTTTTCCATCACAAAAGTGTCAAGCTTTTGAGATCAGATATGAACACAGTGCATCAGTTTTTCCCTCTACTCTGTCATTAAGATTAATGTTGTGTTACCACACTCAGAATTTGGCTTTTTTATCAATCTAGTACTAATACGTTTTGTCCTTTAGGCTAATGAGTTCTTCAAGTTAAAAAGAAAAAGTCTGCCATTATTCAGTATTTCACAGTTTACTTTATTTGGCACCAGGTGGCAGCTCAGACCAGAGGTCTTCGTGGTCACCTCAGAGTAGCCTTTGTGCTAGCCCGTTAACAGAAGACAGCTATAATGAGAAATTAAAACTACTAGAAGAAGCTCAGGAAACTCCAATGGAAAAGTGGAAAGCTGCGACTGTTCTCTCCTGGTTGGAAATCTCCTTGGGAATGCCACAATATGGTGCTAAATGTGCTGAAAACATCAAGAGTGGCAAGGTGAGCTCCCTATTTCTTCTTACAGTTCATTTCTACTGAGTTTTACTCTGACTAGTAAGCAACAAGTCTCAGAAAACTCTCATCCCAAACAGATAGATGGCGTGTTTGCTTGGCAGTTATGGTACTTGGCTTATAATCTGAGGCTCGTGAACTTAAATCCTGTCCCTGAACATTCTCATCCCTTTCAGCCATGAGGGCATTATGATGTAACAGTCAATCCCACTATTCGTTGCTGAAGAGTAGGCCAAAAGTTGGTGATGGATAGTGTTGACTGTCTGCCTTCCCTCTTATCTATCAAATTAGGAATGGCTGACACAATTAGTCCTCGAGTAGCTATGCATGAAATTCAAAAACAAACAAAGATGGTGTGTCACAGTTTGGCTGTTGAAAATAGACACACTTAATCATGGTGATAACCCTTTGAAACCTAATTAGCCTTAAAACACTCCTTCCCTCTCAATAACAGTGAATTGGAAATTGGGTTTTGTTCATGAGGCACTCCTTCTGATTGTGGGAGTAACTCTTTGAAACATAAAGGATTAATCTCAAAACATTTCATCTTTCTTGAAAACAGTGTGTCAGAATTTCAATTTTAGTAATGAAATTTAAAAGTTAAATGATTGGTATTCAGTTACTGTCTTGCATAAATAGTTACCAGAGAAGGTTTAGCCATTAGTAATGTTTTTATTGACCACACCACACTTTCCAGAATCATATTTTAAACTTGTATGAAAAGGGAAACAAGTTGAAGGACAATCACAGAATGGATGCATACTTCACCAGTAGTTTGTTGATAAATACACTGGAACTGTCTATTGTATAAAATACACAGGTCCTGAAGATGAAAGCTTTGAAACGTCTTCCTCTACATAACGCATCGCAGTCTCAAAATGTGAGACACGACATGTGGCAAGTTGACATGAACCGTGGATCATTGGATTTACAGTTGACATGAACCGTGGATCATTGGATTTACAGTTTGACATATTAAAAATCAGGCCACTCCTAACCCCCAAATCTGTGGCTATCCAGTTGCTGCATAACAGAGCATATCTCATTATCACTAGGAAATATTCTCAGTGCTCCTAACCCACACCAAGGGTAATATCGGAACTTCATCACAGTCGAAATACTCTCAACACTGCTCAACCCATACTGACAATGAGTGTCATATGGCAATTTTAGCACAGTTTGAATACTTTCAACACTGTTCAACCCATACCAAGTGTAATATTGGTAACTTTAGCACAGTCAGAATACTCCCAGCACTACTCAACCCATACTGACAATGAGTGCCATATGGCAACTTTGGCACAGTTGGAATACTTCCAGCACTACTGAACTCATACTGACAATGAGTGTCATATGGCAACTTTGGCACAGTTGGAATATTTCCAGCACTACTCAACCCATATTGACAATGAGTGTCATACGGCAACTTTGGCACAGTTGGAATATTTCCAGCACTACTCAACCCATATTGACAATGAGTGTCATACGGCAACTTTGGCACA
>NW_013670679.1:56695-60701 GCF_000517525.1 Limulus polyphemus | reverse complement strand
TTCTTCATTACCCCTTTAAGCCGTCTCCAGCCATTATTAATCTCAAAGTGGGTTCCTCGTCATCGAATCTCATATGTAGCTTTATGCTAAATTAACAAAACAACCAAATCAGTTGTTTTCTAAGTGGCTAAAAAAATCATGAGAACATCTTCTAGTAAAAATCTGCTATTGTTGGAACTTTAAATTAGGAAAGTCAAAATTTTTTTTTCCTATCAGAGGTTTTTCCTTGCCAAAAACTTTCTATTCTGAGTAGTAAATGAAACTCATCAACTATCAGTTGATTGAAATTAGTTGAATTTGATGAAGGAAAACTGTCTGGCACTACAAACTAGGCTATGGCAGTAGAACACAAACATATTTTAGAGTTTTCTCTGCATTTCAACATATCTCCCTAGTCAGTTACTTGTCTTTGAGTTTTGTGGTAATAATGACAAACTCTTGGAAATACAATAATATGTCAACCACTCTATATCTGTCATGTTCAGTGCAGATGAGGCCTTTGGCGTTATGCCAAGGCTCATCAAGCCAGCTGTGATACAACAGTGATGGTTGTGGTCTTATATGTCAGTTGCGTGAACAACTGTTATACTAGATTAAGTAAATGAAGTTTAATTATTATCTATTTTATTTAAGTTATTTACTATCCAGAATTAGGCTGAGGATTAGTAACAAAATATTATTTATTTAGTTTTGATACCAGTTATTATTTTTTGATAGATTGTTTAGGCAGAGTATTCATTATTATTATATTTTTTTTACTCAGATTAATTTTAACATCATTCAGAAGAACTAAGAAGCTAGCCTTTTTGTTGCGTTATTTAGTTTTAAAGTTCAGGCATTATATATTTTAAACATTTTGGGAATCAATTTCTTTTCTGATCACCTTGCACGAGAATCTTCAGTGTTTTCTGAAATGTTTAAGTGTCCGAATTATTCGTTATTTTAATGAATAATGCTGATTTTAACTGGGTAGAATGGGTTATGTTTCTTATTATTAATATTAACTTCCGATTAGAGCAAAATACCTTCTTATAGCAAAACTAAAAATGAACATTACACAACATTATGTATAAATGTTTTAAACATGACATTTATTAAACAAACTTGTCATTTAAAATGAACTAAGTTTAAATTTTATTGATTAAGATATTTTAATTTTTCACTCTAATGAGTCTTGACATTGTTATACACTGTACAGGTACTGGAACAACGACGATCACGATGTGAACACATGGACCTTGACCCCTTGGTTTGGACCAATCAGAGGTTTATTAAATGGGTTCAAAGTATTGATTTGGTGGTAAGTATTCATAAAGAATATACTGTGTTAACATCTTTCTGTCAGTCATTTAAGATACTGATATATTTTGGTTATTTGATTTCAGCCATTCACACTACTTAATAATTTAATTCCTTCACACTACTTAATGATTTAATTCCTTCACACTACTTAATAATTTAATTCCTTCACACTACTTAATAATTTAATTCCTTCACACTACTTAGTAATTTAATTCCTTCACACTCCTTAATAATTCAATTCGTTCACACTACTTAATAATTCAATTCGTTCACACTACTTAATAATTCAATTCCTTCACACTACTTAATAATCCAATTCCTTCACACCACTTACTGGTTTCATTTATTTGTTAATATTGCCAGCTTATTACAGTCATTACGTCCCAGCTGCTGGGAAAGGGTTAAACCCACCCTTTACATTCTGGGAATTCAGATATTTTCCTCCTACATCCTTATAATGTCCTATTTACAAAACTGCCAGTACCAATGTGTTTCTTAAACTGATTATCTAGTTAGAAAAATAAAACTTTCTTAGCCTGTCTTTCCTAAATCTTCTGTCCTATCATTCTGTTGTCTCCAGTGACTCTTATCCTGGGAGAAAAGAATTTAAGAGTTCTAAGCATATTCTTGAAAGACAACCTTGTCATCCTATTACCCCTTCTCTGAACCAGTTCCTGTAAACCAGTATCCTCTCTAAGGATACCAAAACTGTACCCAGCATTAGGAATGAGGCCTAAAAAAGTGATTTGTAAAGAGAGAGAGTGTTATCTATTTCTGAATTGTAATCGACATGCCTATAGATACACCATAACTTCTGTTAGCTTTGTTACTAGTAACAGAGCATTGTTCTGATGGCTTGAGTGATTTATCTGCTACTATACCAAGATTCAGTCACACCATTAAGTGGGTTCGTATCTATAATAAGTATGACAATCGAAATGTATTACCTAGGATTTACTAAAATTAAAGGTCATTTGTAGTATCCCAATATCCTCAAAACAGTCAAGAATTTAATGTTATCAGCAAACGTTGTTTTATTATTATACCCTATCAATATCATTAATGTAAATAAAAAGAAGCAAAGGCCCAAGCACTGACCATTGTACATTAGTAACAAAGATCTTGTTTGATTGGACTCCATTAATAACAACATTTTTTTTGTTTTATTCCACCCAACACTATTCAATACAATTAACTAATCCAACCCTTCCTGGTTGACTTTTCTGTTCGTAGCACCTTATAAAAAGCTTTAAGTGCACCAAGTTCACACCCTTTCTATCCTATGGATAACAAGTAAAATAATAAACAAAGTTAGGTTAGTAAGGTAATATTTATGTTTAGTGAATCCATGCTGACTCTTATTTTATGATATTACATTTAAATAATGTATTTTCAAAGCATTTTTTCACTACAGAAGTGAAACTAACTGTTCTATAATTCACGGGACAACTCCTATTATCTCCCCTAGTAACGTTATCAATTTTCCAATCCTAAGGCACCTGACCCGTGTCCAGTGAAATGAAAGAGAGGCACATATACCTGATCTTTCACCTTTAAATCCCTAGGAAAACATTACTTGGTCCATATAACTTATCTGTTTTTAATTTTCCATTGTTTTTACTGACCACCAAGAGATTAATTTGTACAGGATTCGGGTCAGTTCTAATATTTCTTATTGAGTGACAGAGTATATATCACTTAAAAGCTTAACCATCTCATAGTTTTCAACAAAAACCCTTGCCATCTGCATCCCTTAAGGGCCTAATTCCAATTTTAGCATGTGTAGAAACATGTTTGGTGTTACTTTTAACACTGCTATTTTTCATGAACTATTTCTGTGTTTATAATTTTTTTACAACCAGTTCTCTAGCTTTTATATAGTTCTACAAATCTTCCAAGCCTACCTGTCAGTTTGAACTTTGTAACTTGTATTAATTATCCCTAATTTACTAAGTAGGTTTAATCTTCCATGTTATCATTTTCCCATTTCTATTTTGAATTGAAAAACATTTTTTTATTTCTCTTACATCTTTTTTTAACTCTTTACCCCCAATTCATAACGATAAATCTTCTTGTACAGACTAAGAATTGGCTTCCTAGGATTTCAAACTTCATTTTTCTTGATCTCAACATGTAACGGACAAGTAAATCTGATCACTCTTCCTGAAATATTTGCCCACGACAATTCCTGTAATGATATCCTTATCAGTAGTTAACAAATCATTACATTATGTGATAACTGACTAACATGTAACTTATTGTGGTGTAGGAATATGCAGAAAACCTTAAGGATAGTGGTGTCCATGGTGCACTGGTCGTGCTGGAGTTATCATTTACTGCTGACACTATGGCAACAGCTTTAGGCATTCCGACTTCAAAAAACATTATACGAAGACACCTAACAACAGAGCTAGAAAACTTAATTCAGCCAGCTAGGTAAGTGATCTCATATATGTTAAACAACAGAGCTAGAAAACTTAATACAGCCAGCTAGGTAAGTGAACTCATGTATATTAAACAACAGACTAGACAACTTAATTCAGCCAGCTAGGTAAGTGATCTCATATATATATTAAACAACAGACTAGACAACTTAATTCAGCCAGCTAGGTAAGTGATCTCATATATATATTAAACAACAGACTAGACAACTTAATTCAGCCAGCTAGGTAAGTGATCTCATATATATATTAAACAACAGACT
>NW_013670679.1:47436-55919 GCF_000517525.1 Limulus polyphemus | reverse complement strand
GGGGTCCACATATTATATTGTTTTTATTCCGTTAACTACTGTGGGGATCCACATATTATATTGTTTTTATTCCGTTAACTACTGTGGGGTCCACATATTATATTGTTTTTAATCCGTTAACTACTGTGGGGGTCCACATATTATATTGTTTTTATTCCGTTAACTACTGTGGGGGTCCACATATTATATTGTTTTTATTCCATTAACTACTGTGGGGTCCACATATTATATTGTTTTTATTCCATTAACTGCTGTGGGGTCCACATATTATATTGTTTTTATTCCGTTAACTACTGTTCCACCTCTGATATCTCCAGGGTTCCTCAAGTCGAGCTATGGACTTAAAGATGAAACAAGATTTCCATCAGGCCATTGGCTTCCAGTATTCTCTACCGAAATCTAAACAGGCTGATGGTCACAGACGAGTCAAGTCACAAGGGAACATTGAAGCCTTGACTGTTACCCCAGTCTGACATTTCAACCAATTAGATAACAAGATGGTTAGCAAAATATGTTGTTATGTAAACGAACAGCACAATTCTGGAACTAGATACAAATCTATTTCATTGCCATGGTAATGGTGGTGTTACGGAGAACATGAATGAATAGTAACAACTGTTGATAGGTGTTATTACAAAGCAGTCATGCCAGACTTTACAAACAACAACTGTGTAAAATCTTGTATGTATTCTGCCAATGAGGTGTCCAGAACTATGTTTGTAATGTTTTAAATAGACTTATATAATATCTACCACACATGGTATTATGAAAGACAGAAAGATCAAAATGCTATTTTAAAAGAGTATTCATTATCCCAACTATTCAGAAGAGATTGGACAACCTGGATATATTGAGTAACTAAATAACATGGTGACAGAATAATTCCAAATCAAGTCCAATCAAAATGTAATGTTCATAAATAATATTGTAATAGCAACAGCCTTAAAAAGTCAATTATATTCATACAGTCAGTAATTACTGTTAGCTATGATGTACAATGTGTTAGACAGTTGGTGTAGACTGTTAGATGTGTTGTACAGTGTGTTAGACAGTTGGTGTAGTCTGTTAGATGTGTTGTACAGTGTGTTAGATAGTTGGTGTAGACTGTTAGCTGTGCTACCCAGGGTGTTAGACAGTTGGTGTAGGCTGTTAGTTGTATTGTACAGTGTGTTAGACAGTTGATGTAAACTGTTAGCTGTGCTACACAAGGTGTAGTCTGTTAGCTGTGTTGTACAGTATGTTAGACAGTTGGTGTAGTCTGTTAGATGTGTTGTACAGTGTGTTAGATAGTTGGTGTAGGCTGTTAGTTGTGTTGTACAGTGTGTTAGACAGTTGATGTAAACTGTTAGCTGTGTTGTACAGCATGTTAGACAGTTGGTGTAGACTGTTAGCTGTGTTGTACAGCATGTTAGACAGTTGATGTAAACTGTTAGCTGTGTTGTACAGTGTGTTAGACAGTTGATGTAAACTGTTAGCTGTGTTGTACAGCATGTTAGACAGTTGGTGTAGACTGTTAGCTGTGTTGTACAGCATGTTAGACAGTTGGTGTAGACTGTTAGCTGTGTTGTACAGCATGTTAGACAGTTGATGTAAACTGTTAGCTGTGTTGTACAGTGTGTTAGACAGTTGATGTAAACTGTTAGCTGTGCTACACAAGGTGTTAGACAGTTGATGTAAACTGTTAGCTGTGTTGTACAGTATGTTAGATAGTTAGTGTAGACTGTTAGCTGTGTTGTACAGCATGTTAGACAGTTGATGTAAACTGTTAGCTGTGTTGTACAGTGTGTTAGACAGTTGGATGTAAACTGTTAGCTGTGCTACACAAGGTGTTAGACAGTTGGTGTAGGCTGTTAGTTGTGTTGTACAGCATGTTAGACAGTTGGTGTAGACTGTTAGCTGTGTTGTACAGCATGTTAGACAGTTGATGTAAACTGTTAGCTGTGTTGTACAGTGTGTTGTGTTAGACAGTTGGTGTAGACTGTTAGCTGTGTTGTACAGTGTGTTAGACAGTTGATGTAAACTGTTAGCTGTGCTACACAAGGTGTTAGACAGTTGGTGTAGGCTGTTAGTTGTGTTGTACAGTGTGTTAGACAGTTAGTGTAGACTGTTAGCTGTGTTGTACAGTGTATTAGACAGTTGATGTAAACTGTTAGCTGTGCTACACAAGGTGTTAGACAGTTAGATGTGTTGTACAGCATGTTAGATGGTGTAGACTGTTAGCTGTACTACACAGGGTGTTAGACAGTTGGTGTAGGTTGTAGCTGTACTACACAGGGTGTTAGACAGTTGGTGTAGGTTGTAGCTGTACTACACAGGGTGTTAGACAGTTGGTGTAGGTTGTAGCAGTACTACACAGGGTGTTAGACAGTTGGTGTGGGCTGTAGCTGTCCTACACAGGGTGTTAGACAGTTGGTGTACGCTGTAGCTGTCCTACACAGGGTGTTAGACAGTTGGTGTGGGCTGTAGCTGTACTACACAGGGTGTTATTGTAGGCTGTAGCTGTCCTACACAGGGTGTCAGTGTAGGCTGTAGCTGTCCTACACAGGGTGTTAGACAGTTGGTGTGGGCTGTAGCTGTCCTACACAGGGTGTTAGTGTAGGCTGTAGCTGTCCTACACAGGGTGTTAGACAGTTGGTGTAGGCTGTAGCTGTCCTACACAGGGTGTTAGACAGTTGGTGTAGGCTGTAGCTGTCCTACACAGGGTGTTAGACAGTTGGTGTAGGCTGTAGCTGTCCTACACAGGGTGTTAGACAGTTAGTGTAGGCTGTAGCTGTCCTACACAGGGTGTTAGACAGCTGGTGTGGGCTGTTGCTGTCCTACACAGGGTGTTAGTGTAGGCTGTAGCTGTCCTACACAGGGTGTTAGTGTAGGCTGTAGCTGTCCTTCAAGATTTATTATAGCATGATGTGGGTAAATAGTTCAGTAGAAACAAGGACTTAACTAATGCTCAAGGTTGTTTAATTTGACTGTGATAAAATGTATCTTATTTAATGCGCCTACAAACTTTGTACTGAACGTGAGTGAGAAGCTGACATTGTCGTTGTTAACTACTCCATACTTAACTCAAGAAAGGAGAATTGAAGATAATATTGAGGTCTAATGATAGAAAGGACGTGTACTGAAACTTGCTAAAGCTGTGAACTGCAGGGAAGTAGAACGTACCTGACTTAAACTAATTATATTGGGATGTGTTGTAAGCTTTGCCCTTTATATCCTGAAGTAATTTTTCTCGCACTCTTGTCTTAAATGTTAATAAGACTAATAATAAAAGTTATAATCTTAAAGAAATTAAATTTTTTATCATATTTTGAGTGATGAAATTCAAAATAAAACGTTTAAGTCAGTCTGTGTATCTTCACTATTTTCTGTTCGTATGTGTGTGTGTCGTCATTTGTGCCTTCACAGGACCAACATTTTTCGTACACTTTCCCTCTTTATGTCTGTATCTTTGAAGTTTGTTTCAAACATATGGCATTTGAAGTATACTGGACAATTTTGTAAGGAACTTGGTACTGAGCGACAGTCCTCTTCAGCTTTGGATATAGTGTGGTTGACATAATGATAACCGTTCGTCTTTAATTTTTCTCACAAGTTTTTATAATTAAAGGTGAGTTATATTTCGTAAAACTTCAGTAATAAACTACTCCATGGACTTTTGTTTCATCAATTTAAAGCATAAGGTGCTCTTGTGTTTCTGTTAGAAAAAAATAAATAAATTTCCGTTTAAGTTTCGCAATCGGAAGTCTTCAATATTCAACTTGTTTCACAGTAAAGTTAAGCCTATTTTGTAAAATGTTGGATAAAAACGCCAATAAAACATTGTTTATTGCCATTCTTTTATATCGAAATAAAAAGATATTTGAATATCTACCTCATAAAATCGACGGTTTAACAGTTATACGATATCTGACTTAACTTACAGTTGATTTCTCATTAAGTTAAATACGTTCTGATAAAGATCAATATTGTTGAACTTAATAAACTAATGTTAATATTACATCAAGTTAATCAGTTGACGTCTGTTCTGTGAAAAGTACATTGTCTTGTTCCAATTAATAAACTACGGCTGATAATTCATTAAATTAAACGGTTTAATTATATTCTGTGAATGGAAAAAAATCGTAGGTTTGTTCAGTAGAAAACCAGAAGCTAGTGGGAGTAATTATCAAAACTGCACTTGTAAATTTTAATTTTATTAATGAACGTATGTATATTTGTCTGCGTTTCGCAAAATGTAATTTTTGGAATGATAATATATATTTATCCTTATAAATCAGGTTTGAAATAGTTTATAAAATAGGTTGAATTATAGCATTATTCACGTGCAGTTTTTCTGCTTCAAGTATGTTATTAAAAGGAATGATGCCATATTAAAGCTTTCATGTTACAGTTTTTCCTTATATTAACAAGAGATGGCGCTGTGTATGACTACAGTCATTTATGTTCTAAAATGATTAGTTTGAGGCCTATACAGTATGTTGTCGATGTATTTTAGGAAATCTTAAATGTTTTAGTTATGAATAACACGTTTTGTTTGCATAATTGAAAACATATAATAAAGAAATCACGCTGTTTATAAGGGAAAATTCCACGTTCGTAGTTAGTGGTATACGTGTGAAGTGTTGTCTTGCGACGCCCTCTAGGGGTAACAAATAACTTGTAAAATATGAATTATCAAAGTATTGTATAAATGTGATTTCATAAAACCAATTTTCTTGTGTATTATATATTGTTTCCATCGTCAGTTGATTATAGTTCGCGTTTTGTAAATAATCATAGTATCCAATTAGCTGTTTATGCCAGATGTCGCCCATTTGTGAAAGTTAATCATATAGTTGCCCAAATGTTTTTAAATATGGTACGAAAAAAATAAAACACTTAGAATTTTAATCTTTTCTTGTGATTTGTTTACCTGGAAGCTAAAAATTTGTCTTCATAATAAATAAATATGAACAACGTTCACTGTTTCATCTTCAATCTTACTTGCAGTTATTACAGAACTTGGAAATAAATAAGTTTTTCTTCTATCTCACAGAGCCTAGAGAGTAGCTTTACTATCGACATCAAGGACAAATGAATATGACCTTATGACACTGGCGTGGGGCCTTTTACTGAGTTCAGAAGTGAGCGGACAAACATTTTTCATCATATTACGTGTTCATGAGGTTCAGATTTTTAGCCAAATAAGCTGAGAAATAGGCTTAGGTATATTTTTACAGATCTAGCTAGACGATAAAAAAAATCTGTAAACGTGTCTTGATTTGAAAAAAATTCTGATTTATGTAAGAAGATTTCAAATATGCTAGAAACTTCATATAGATTTTTTCGTTTTTTTTATTCTGTAGAATCAACATATATGATTCTATAATACTCCGCTGCTTTAATAGTTTACATGACCTTGTTTGAGCTAACAAATAAACGTTACATCGAAATAAGTTCTAGAACAATCTTCAATAGGATAAGCAGTGGCACAGCGGTACGTCTGCGGACTTACAGCGCTAGAATCCGGGTTTCGATACCCGCGGCGGGCAGAACATAGATGATCCATTGTGTAGCTTTGTGCTTAATTACAAACAAACAATCAATAGGATAAATAGTTTACAGCATGGACAAAGTTTCATGTCTTTTTTAGTTCTGTTTCAGTCGCACTCGTAAAATCTAAAAAAAAAAAACGTTAAATTAAAAATAAAACCATATTACTTCAAAGGCCTAATATTTGTAATAATAATCACAAGACTATATTTTTCTTAGTTTGTTCATTACAAATATCAAATCATTGGTGTGTAAAAATAATATTTCTGGCAGTCTTTTGTTTTCAATCACAGCCTAGGAGTCTTTTGTCACATACTAGAACGTGATCCTGGGCTAGACAATGAGAAAATCAAAATTTATCAAGTTATTTATATCACAAATATAAGGCCTTTTACTATACATCAACTATCGGCTTTCAACTTCCCTTTTTGTATTTACATATAAAACTCAAAATATCTCTGTCTGTTTTGTTTGTTTGTTCCTCTGCGTTTCACTGCGCAGGTCACACTGCCCTCACGTGAGGGTGCACAAAACGACAATTTTTGATATACGTGTGTATCGTCTGCTACCGAACCGGTAATTTTATCGTTAACACATACACATTACATGAATAAATTCTACCAGACTTAACATTTTTGGGTAAGTTTGAGATAACATTTAAGTTAGAATATAGCATTATAGACTTATTTATTTATAGATTATTAATTACACATCTACTAATACATCATATATTTAACGTCACACACAAAAGAAATGTATGCAGAGTTAGAATACGGTGTGTGAAAAAACAAACAGTAGGCCTAGCGTATTAAAATAAGAATTATGCCGTCTGCCATAAAATAGAACGTAAAAAGAGTAAGGCTTAAATTATAATACTTATTGTGTAAAATGAGATTAAAGTCAAGTTTGCAAATGTATTTTCTTCGGGCTGTTCCATGCCTGGAAGTGTTTTCTTTTTCTTTTGATACATTGAACATTATTGTACAACATTGCATGTTGTTTGTAGTATATTTCATACATCAATGTGAATACATTATCACATTCATAAAAAATATATTAAATTTATATTAAACCAAATTGAACATAATATTACACACATGTTTACTTTTTAAATTGTAATTCTTGAGAAGGGAATAAAGCTAGGCATATCCTGTTCGTCAGAACTATAAGATAACCTAAATATTCTCCATAAGGGCCTATTTATCCTTGCCAGTGAAGGAAAAACAAAAATTATCGTTCATAAGGAAGCCATGATGTAAAACAGGTGCGTAGTTTATTTTCAGAAATAAAACCTGCGGTTTTTGTTTTGTTTTTTTAATAAATTCACAAAATATGTTTTACCCACTGAAATATGGAACAGGGAAACAGAGAAAGTAGGGTGTGTATTTTGAAAACTCGGGCAACGCCGGGTAACCCTGTTAGTTTTCAATAAAGTGCAAAATAATTACATAACTTTACTAACAAACAGCAGAGGGCGATACTGCTGATTTCATCCTTCTAGATATTTTACTTTCTGACAACTCATCTGAATCTGATTACGATTAGTGAATAACTCGGATAATACGTGAACTATTTCTTTCTCGACGAACTGTTGAACTTTGAGTCTGCATTTTCATGAACAATAGCTAAATATTGAATACAACTGGCTGCAAGTTATTTAAATGATGAAATCAACACTTTGTAAGGTTCCACTCTTGTTTAATGGTAAGTTTAAAGTTTTATAATGTTTGAATTTAAAATAATTAGTATTGCACATTTAGTGATTTATATTTCTGGTCATAGTTAGTATTTTCTTATGAAGGTCTAATTGCATTGAAAGTAGTGTTTAATAAGGCGTAGCTTTTAATTTTTAAGTTATATAAAAATGAGGTGTAGCTTTTATACAAACACAATATTGAACTTTTAGTGTTCAGGGTATTTTTCATCATTATTTTACAAATAGTATCCCAACCACCCTTGTAAAACAATAAGCTGCGTCCATTATTGTTGCCCAGATAACGTTAATAACAATAATAACCTCAAAGCACAACTTGGTGTAGCGTAAACCAATAATTTCAATTGTTAGAATCAATGTTTATAGTGGTTACGATGTAGCTTTCAAACCTATTTTATTCAAAAGACACTATGTAAGTACAAGTTGTAATTGTTTAAAATTAAAATCAGAAGAGACAAATTAAACTATTATGGTTATATACGGTCAATTCTACCCCACGCGGTGGAAACGTGGACTTTGTTTCCCGAAGCAAAACGAGACTTGGAAGTTTTGAAACTTGCAAAGACAAATGGTGACTAGACCTGGGCGATTAGTGGTTTTTGTAAATCGATCGGTACATGCCCCCTATAATGTATGCAAGCAACAACTATAAGAAGAAGAAGAAAAAAAGGGGGGGGGAGGGGTTGCTTTGATTTCATATGAAACACCTCTTTTGAAAGCCGTTATTTGCGTGAATTGCGACAAACATAATTTATGTCTCAAAATATTTTACAAGTTTTATGGACCTTTCCTACTTCGACCAAATTAATAAATATATTATGTTTGATTTTCAGATATGCAGTAATCCCACATTTATCTTCAGTAAGTCAAATAAATTGATCATTAAATAATGAATACGTTTTACTATAACTGACAAGGGATAATAATGTTTTTATTTAAAACATATTATTATTGTAATTACAAATAATTAAGTAGCTAATTAGACGCTATGCCTGTTTATGTACGTTGTTTGAATAGAACAAACGTCAAAATAACACCCGAAAAACATTCGAGTCAACAGAATATTGTTACGACAGCGGAAGTCACGTGACACTGGTAACACCTGATGAGGTTCCAGAAGGATCATGACTTTTCTTGGCAATTCTAGTCTGTTCTAGGCGCCCTCTTTTTTAGTATATAAGCCCGGCAAATAAAGCGGAGAGATAATGGCAGATAGATAAATATAGAGACAGATAAG
>NW_013670679.1:45152-46515 GCF_000517525.1 Limulus polyphemus | reverse complement strand
AGAGACAGATAAGCGAGCAGTAGGCACCGTAAGTAAAGTGTGTGAATCACTGTGATTTATAACGTGTGTTATAAAAGTTGTTAAGTGTATTACAAATTTGCATCGAGAAAGAATAAACTAGTTATAATTAAGAAAGGACGTGTATCGCTGAAGTTTTTTCGGAGAGAATTTTTACGGGAAATTATCAAACGAGCAAAGACGTAACAATATTTTACAGTCGCCTGCTATATATGCTCACCAAAACTAAAGTAAACTTATCTGATTAGATAACGATTTTAGTTGGTGAACATAAAAATAGAAACGAAAAAAAAACTCATGTTCACAAACATTGCAACTCAATAAAACTATATTATATCTACTGAATTTTAAAATCATCGTAACTAATGAATCATATCAACGAGAGACCTTTATTAAGCCTTAAGCAGTCTAAAGTCATGGTTTCGTACTGTAGTACACATATTCCTGTGTCTAGGTAAACAGTTTGTAGTTAATGGTGACAAACATTAGACATTTGTTACTGTTTTAAGACTAACAATGTTTCGTTGTTACCCATTCAATCCGTCCCTAAACTTTATAAGTTTATCTTATCTCATGTTGTCTGTAACTTTCATACAGATATAATTTATTTCAAATACTTTAACAATTCATAACAAAAGAAACTTAAACAAACGTTTTAAACTTTGGTCCTTTAATACGTAATAGTTTAATTATCGCTCTATCCAATCATATTTAAACTTCATTTGTAGCTGTTTTCAAAGCTATTTCAACAAAATCCTGTACCAAAACTAAAGAAAGCGCTTGAAAATCCATACATAATAGCACCGGCAAGAATTAATTTATAGCAACATATACAACCGTTCAATCACAATAAGAGTTTAATTTATCCTATTTTTGTCAGTTAACATTCTACTACACTGTTTGCCTGTTTTATTATGTAGTGATGACACAAATACCATCCCTACTGTCTTGTTTACATTGTTTTTGAAGGACTGATATTATACATTCGTACATTTACTTAACTTTTTGAAAAGTTTTTCTTGTAATAATAACAACACAAAGAATGTAATTTATCGAATAAAATATAATTCCGATAATTAATCGTTCTTAGGTGAGGCTGGTAGAAATCTCGAGAATAGTCATAACGAACACAAGCCGTCACTCGTGTTTTAACACTGTGAAGCAGCTATAATCTTATAATACTGTTGCGTCAGCGAAGTCACATGACTAGTTTCTAGAACTATCCTGTACCTTGGCGAATGCTCTAGCATTTACTAGATATAGGGTAGTCTGGTATATAAAAGAGGGTGACAACGTGACGGAATAATAATGTGTGTGTAGGTGATGAGTAATTGAATGTATGCGG
>NW_013670679.1:36339-45131 GCF_000517525.1 Limulus polyphemus | reverse complement strand
TCGCTAAAATTTCGTCGGAACGAAATTACGGAAAGTTAATTAACAAACGGAGACGTAACAATACGAAAGTAATAGTCCTATTAGAAAATTCTAGTAGGCTCTAATAAGAAGATTTTGTAACTCTGGAATCATATAACCAAACATACTACTATATCTCTTTAAAAGCGGGGCTACCCAAAACAGGCAATGTTAGAACAAATTATATTGTTGCTTTTAGGAATTTGTAAGTCACACTGAAAGGACTTTGACATTGTGGCAGTAAAGTTAGAAGAAATGACCTTTACTATCCAGATAATAAGAAAAAAATGAACCTGTATTTTAGCCAACGGCTTCTTCAGGGACAGTACTATTCAGCGCTGCATTAACGCCAGGGCTCCGAGCGGTGAGGAGCCCTTACTGATGATCCGGATCGTCAGTTTAACTCTCTCCTTTTTAGATAAATCTTCATCTTTTGTTTGTTCTGTTCTTACTCAATACTGACTAGAATAATTTGACCGACCTCGTAACCACTATTAAAAATACAAAATTAATCAAATTTACCATTTTTATTTTCATTCTAGAATTACTTCAAATTGTAGCAGGAAACAACATTTCTTTACATTAAATAGTTTAAAACTTCTTAACCTTATACATCTGTTGATAATTCAGTGTTATTGTTTTATAATACGTAGACAATCGTACGATAATGCAGCAAATATATATCGGTAAATACGGTGGCCTACAAGCGCATATTAACAACATAAACCAATATATTGATGACATCCCTTGTTTAGTACATTCATTAAACCTAGTAGGAGTGAATACAGTGGAAAGTTGCTAATATGCATCGATTTTTTTTATTTTCTTCAAACTCAGTACAATTTTTGTATTTCTTCAACCAAGCGTTTGTGAAGCGATGACGGCTGGCCAGGTTCTCTTAAGAACAGTTTCAACAAAAATTCTGTATGAAAACTATGACAGAATTTATACCAACCTTGAAGATTTATCTAAGGATATTGATGCAAGGCAAACAGTAAGAAATTAAACTACTGCTTTGATGAATAAATTTAGAACGTTAGATATTGCTTTTATGACAATGTTTTGGTATAAAATTCTTCGAAGATTTGATCTACAAGTGCTAAGCTTCAAGAAAAGATCCTTTATTTGTCTACTGCTGTAAAGCTTATCAGTTCGTTTAAGGAATATCTAAAGTTACTATGTGAAGAATTTGATAGAATCGAAATTCAAGCTCATCAGTTTTCAATTATAGTAGACGAACAGTTTAGGAGTGAGAGTTCTAGAAAGAGAAAAAGAAAGCCGGCAAATGATGAGACTTCTGAAGGTGAAATTAGTTTATCTGGAACTCAGAAGTTTCACTTAGAAAATTTTATACTGGTAGTTGACAAGTTACAAATGTGTTTGTAAAATCGGCTTGTTGCACTTAAAGCGACAGAAATGAAGTTTAGTTTTCTATCAAATTTCAAAAATGTAAATGGAACTCAATTTTTGCTGCAACTAAAAAATTGGGAGACTTGTACTCACGAGATCTAGACAGCTCTTTTTCCCGATGAGATGGTATAGTTTGCGAAATTTTTTGATAGTGAAACACCATCCGCCCAACAATTCATCAAAGCAATCAAAAAAGAACAAACTCGAATCTGATTTTCTTAATGTTGATGTGGCATTAATAATATACTTGTGCCTACCCGCCACAAATTGCAGAGCAGAGAGAGCTTTTTCTAAAATGGCTAGAGTAAAAAATGAATTGCGTGCTTTGATGCTAAATGAACGCTTATTTGCCATTTCCTTGCTCACGATAGAAAGGACATTGCTTAGGCAAATAGATTATTGTTACGTCTCTGGTCGTTTGTTAATTCCCCGTAGAAATTCTTTTCGAAAAACTTCAGCTATACAAATCCCTTCTTGATTTAAAACTAGTTTATTCTTTCTCGTTACAAACTTTGTAATACACTTAATTTCCACAGTCAGTACGTTTGAAATCTCGATAACAAAACGCACACTTTATATTACTGTCACCACCGCTCGTTTGACTCAATTGTCTGTCTCTATATCCATCTCTGCAATTATCTATGCCACCACTTCTTCTCTCCGCTTTATTTGCCGGGCTTATATATTAAAATAGAGGGCGCATAAAAAACGCTCGGGGCCTTCATGATCCTTCTAGAATCTCATGACGTGTTACCAGCGTCACGTGACTTCCGCTATCGTAACATTATGCAGATGTAATTAGAGATTTTCCTTCCGCCAAAGCAAGGAAAAAACGATGTTAGGGTAATGTTGTACAATAACTGTTTTTTATGTACCTAATTCAATCTTGCTTGCCATGTTGTACAAGTAAATAATTATTATTATAATCGTTTAATTTTAATATATCATATTTAAAAGTTATATGCATCATATTCTTATTTACTTCGAATAATTAGCTTATATTATGTAATTAACTTAATATGTGTTAATTATAATTAACTTCAAATTTGCTTATATCCTATTCAAGGGGCCTCAAAAAAAGTTTATTGTCATTTATTGGTTATAATGTAACATAGTAAATTAGACTTTAATGTTAAATTAAGATTTGTTTAGTGAATTTTCTTTCAAATTTTGTTAATGTATTATTTTAAAATTATTGACGTCATAATGTTCGTAGCGTCACTTGTATTGCTCACGTGCTTTTGTCGGTTTAAATTTAAACTCGCGATTTTCTAACAACATTTGTTATGGGGGGGGGGGTAAAAACTGCACCTTACACGATGACTGAAAGTGAGAACAGGTCTGCTAATCACCTTCGCTTTAGTTTTCCGCAGTTTTAACAACAGATTTGACCGCGTGAAGAAAATTACAACTATAGTCCCCTAGTGAGGAAAATGAGAAATAGATGGTAAAAGCACTAAATAATATCTGAAACACCGTATGTTACTTACAGATGGCGTGAAATAAGTCGGATAATTTCGATATTTAGTCTTTCTGAAAGGAAGTATTAAATGCTAAGACTACTTCCAGTTACACAGCAGACCACACACTGTAACAAAAGAATCGTGTGTGCAATGCTTACTGATATCTATGTCGAATGAAAAAATCAGAACCAACCCTATTTTGAATATAAAACACCTGCTTTTCTTTCCTTCCATGCAATAATTATAAATTTTGTAACCACATTATTTTTTACAGTGAGTACATCAGGAAGGATTAGATCTGATTTCTGAAGTTATTTCTGTAAAATTTAAAATACAGATGTGACCGTGACATCATATTTCTTAGAGATTGAACTAGTAATGTCTCAAGTAGGGAATCATTATATACGTCAAAGCAATGATGTAGCAACTGGTTTATGACAATATTTATTAAGTATCTTTACCCAAGGACGTTTCTTTGATTATGCACCCCATTGTTTGGTCACTTCCTTAGCATTGGTAGTAGGTTTTATGTGCTTTGGAAACCATATAAATATGTCATGTATTTACATATATATAAGGCATATATGAATAACTGTGATAAAATGAGTTATTGATGTTTTACATAAGTAAATTCTTTTGTTCAGAAGTTCAGGCAAAAATAATTTAAAATTACTCTTAAAAGTTAAAGTTAAATTATTTCATAAAATTTTATAAAAAGTTGACAAACCACTAAAACATGTTATTGACTGGTGATTTTAGTTCAACATCCCATTTGTTGCCTTCATAACCAGTCAATAATTGTTCATTGGGTTATAAAGAATATTTACTCTAAATTTTTTCAGACCGTGTGCTAAATGAATTTTTTTTCATGTGCACCAGTATCAAGGCAATGTACAGATGTGTGCTACCAGTTTTATTTAGGGAGGGGGTTGATATTTTTAGACCATCGATCCTATTGGATCATTAGGCCACCTTGCAATACTGCCAGTTGGTTATTTTTAGCATTAGGCCTATCGACTGCCAGGGTTATTAAAGCCGTCAACGTGTTGAAACTCCTCACCATTACTGAGGATGTGCACGACTGGAATAATGATTGGTTATGAGCAAAGCTTAGCGGGAACACTGGTTATAAATCCAGCAATTTCAAAGCTTGTATCTCTATTTCTATTAATAATGGTTGATATTAAAATAAAAACAGTTAAAGACAAACATTTTTAAATTTTGTAATTATAATTCAATACTTGTATTTAGAAAAAAATCCATAAAGTCTAAACCTAAATTATATTTTAGCACTTATACTTTTGTTGAGTTTTTATAGTTATATTCCTGATTGGGTAGCAGTTATACTTTAGTTGAGTTTTTTATATTTATATTCCTGATTGGGTAGCAGTTGTACTTTTGTTGAGTTTTTATAGTTATATTCCTGATTGGGTAGCAGTTATACTTTTGTTGAGTTTTTTATAGTTATATTCCTGATTGGGTAGCAATTATACTTTTGTTGAGTTTTTATAGTTATATTCCTGATTTGGTAGCAGTTGTACTTTAGTTGAGTTTTATATTTATATTCCTGATAGGGTAGCAGTTGTACTTTTGTTGAATTTTTTATAGTTATATTTCTGATTGGGTAGCAGTTATACTTTTGTTGAGTTTTTTATAGTTATATTACTGATTGGGTAGCAGTTATACTTTTGTTGAGTTTTTTATATTTATATTCCTGATTGGGTAGCAGTTATACTTTTGTTGAGTTTTTTATATTTATATTACTGATTGGTTAGCAGTTATACTTTTGTTGAGTTTTTTATAGTTATATTCCTGATTGGGTAGCAGTTGTACTTTTGTTGAGTTTTTTATAGTTATATTCCTGATTTGGTAGCAGTTGTAATTTAGTTGAGTTTTTATAGTTATATTCCTGATGGTATGACAGTTATTTTTTAGCTGTACACATGAAGAGATGATATTTGTTTCCTTAATCAAGTTTTTATCGTTATGCACTTGAGAAAGTGAGAGTTATTTAGCTTTGGTTTTATTAGTTATATTCCTTATCAGTTTATTTGGAGTTTTTATAATGACACACCTGATGGGTTGGAAGTTACATATGTAGTTGTTTTTATATTTATATTTGTTATGAGACAGAAGTAGTTTCTTGAGGTGAATTTTTGTGATTATATTCCTGAGTGAGTGGTACTTTGAAGTAACTTATAGCCTTATACACCTGATATAGTGGGAGTTGTTTATTTACTTGAGTTTTTGAGGTTATATACATGGCAGGGAGGATGTAGTTTCATTAGATACACACCTGATAGGATGATAATTAAGTTTTTATGCTAGTGAGTTGGTAGTTGTTTTTCTAGTTACCTTCTTTAGGGAATGGATGTAGTTTCTGTAATCAGATTTTTCTAGTTATGCATGTGCTTAAATATGTAAAACTTCTTTTGTCAGCCACCCTTTTTTTTCTTTCTGTAAGGAATATTTTAGTTTATTTTTAAACATATCCCATAATTAGTGAGTGTCTCCAAATAATTCAGTTACTCAGTTCACAAATAACTATTGTTGTATACTTTAAATTTTTTTTGAAATTTCTAACCAAAATGTCATTATTTCTGATTGACCATTAATCACTTGCACCCAGATGTTCTCCAATCTTCACCATATCAACAATCTATTTATTAAAAGTTAATATATCTGAAATAGCATTGTTCCTAGTAGGTTTCTAACACTTCCCTTAATCATGACCTCATTAACAGCTGAAATCTTGATCTCATCAGTTTCATAGGTAACAAATTCTAACTAAAAGTCTTCTCCCCTTCTAACCACTAACAGAAACTCAAACAGATTCAACTTTATTGCTGTTATTATTGACATTCTCATCTTGAACTGATTGTAACTAACATTTTACACATAAAGCCACCCCACCTCCCTCTTTTTGTCCTCTATCCCCTATTAAACAACCTATAACCAAATTCATGGGATAAATATTGTCTACATTTAGCCAGGTTTCAGTTATTTCCATTGCATCAAAACCATCTGTTCCTAGTAGTACTCTAAAGTTATCCATTTTATTTCTTACACTATACTTTTCTAGTGCTCTTCACTGTCCAGCCCTGATTTAATGTTCTTACAGTTAATTACCCTTGCTCTATTTAAATGTATTCCAAAAACCACCCCTTCATTGAACTGATCCCATAAATCCAATCAGCCACTGTTCTCCTCGTTACATTATTATCTAAGCCTAGCATTCAGCTGTAATGACCTACTTATAATTTTATCCCCTCGGTTAAATCTGACAGAGTTGTTATGGCTCATTTCTTTAATTGCCTCTGATCTACTTATGTGCACAACATCATTGCATAACCTAATTCTTTTTACCAACGTGTGGTACTAAAAAAACTCCTATAACAATAACCTCCTTATGTTTTTCATTCCTATCTGTCCCTTTTGCTTTCCTCCACCAGTTTACTTAATAGAACCTGCTCAGTAGCAGCTACTGTATCCTTTGTGTGTAAAAGCTCCACATTAAATCCTGCTGCTATTTACCCTGTTTATGATAGCCTCCAAGATGCAAACCATATATCTTCAGTACTAACTTCCTTAAAAGTGCATGCCAGTCACTCCTTGCAACCATCTTAACCATTGTAGCGTGGAAATAATTAGATTTAGTGCTGATTATTTTATGCCTCTTGACAACTTGAGTTTTTAAATACATGATGGGGTGGTGAGGAGGTATGTTATTCAGTATTATTACTTATTTTGCTGGGTTGTGAAATGAATGTTACATAGTGAACATTATTGTTACAAATTTCCACCAGGGTACTAAGTGACTGACTTAACATTATATTGGGCACAGCTAAACCAATCTACACATCTGCATGTGTTACTACATTCAAGTTGTGATTGTTAAAAGTAACTGGTGTTCAGACAATAAACATGGTAACTTGTACACTTTGTTTCTGCCAGTCATCTTGCATTTAGTCACGCATATAAACAAACATGTTTTCACCATAGTCTGAGATTTAAGGAAGAAAACTCTTAACTTAGATACACACAAGGTCAAGTTTTGTAGTAGCTCTAATTTTATTAAATCCAATAAAGCACTTCATTTTTGTACAAAATAAGAAAAACATTTGATTGTCCCTAAACAGCTTACATTTTAGTTTTCCTTACGATATATATATATATATATTCACATTTACATTTATACAAAATTTATTGTTAATTTATGCCTGTATACACACAAGTGTTGGACTATTATGACTAGTGCCATTGTTGTGACAAAATGTACTTAAGTTTTTCATGTACTAAATTCAGTTAGCTTCTGTTTACAACAATAATTACTTTTTATTTAGAAGTTGGTTCTTCACAGAATAAGGTTTAATAAGACTAGAGGAGGAAGAAATATGTCACAACATTAAAACTATTACATACTTTCTAATTAGATTTACATCTAAAACATTAATGTTTATCACTAGAAATACATATGTTCATCCCATATTTCTACCACGTTGCAAGCTATATAATGATCCTGGTTTTTACTTGATATGAAAATCACAGCTGCCTGTAGGCTGTCATGGCAACAAATGCCATGTGATGGAATGCATATATATAACTTAATAGGTAAGGTGCTAGTACATTATTCTAGATGGGTAAAATTAAGATATTTCCTCGATAATGTGCTGCTTCATTCGTTAACTATCTGGTTAGATCCCAGTTTACTTATTTCTATTGAAGCACCATGAATATCCTGTCTTCTTCACTAAAGTGCAATTTCCACTCCATGATTCAGCACTGTAGTCACACTTCCCTAGAAAAAGAAAAATTCATAACTTTTTTACTTACATTTTGTATTTCACACGATAATTAGGTTTTATTTTACTCTGAATATAATTAATAATTAAAGAAAGGAAAGAAGGTGAGATAAAAGAAGCACTTACGAGGCTTCAACAGAGTAACTGTTCAGGATCAGTTCCTTCATTCTGCGAAGATCAACCTTGTTGCGTTGGTTGTGTCCACTAGTCAGTTTAATCTGAACAGACGAAATGCCGTCTCTGACCTCGCTTACATCAAGCTCAAAATTTGGTGTCACAGGTTGAGGGTCTGTCGATGAAGTTCCAATGTCACCATTGATCAAGATCAGATGATCACAAGGTTTTGATTCTGTCATGGGTTCTTGTTCCCCTGCACTAAGGAAAGAAGACGTACTACTTTCCACGCCACTGGAACAAACGGATTCAGAACTGAGGCACTTAGAAGCTGCAGTTGCTTTCCTTAACCTTCCTGAACCAAAGCTGCTTACGCTATCTTTGGAGCCGTAGTTGTTCCAGGAGAGTCGTTTATGGATTGTGTTGTCTTGTTTACTCTCTTTTTTCAGCATTTCTACAGAATCTGCCGTATGGTAACGTCTTTCATCTCGGGACGACCTCTTAATGTTGAGCCTGCGACCACTTTCTTTGCTTGGGTCACATTCTGTGGGTTCCACTTCAGTTGTAGGTGCAGTGATACTCACTTGTCCAGATACATGTCTGGTTTTTAATAGAGGTGGCTTGATAACCAAACTTTGTGGCCGTATTTCTCCACCAGAGGGTGGGGACTTGGTCCTGAGTCGAGTATCTGGTGCTATAGAGCTGGATGGTGGTGGAATAATAGGGACCTATTGTAGAGAAATAAACTGTTTATATCTTCTACGATGTTTGTTCTGCATAATAAGTACACTCGTCTAGACAACAACTTCTACCTTTTAATAGTTTGGCATGGAAAGTAATGTTTGATATCTCTGTTTTTAATTTCTTTAAAAACAAAAACTGAATATATAAGTCTGTCTACCTTCAAGATCAATAATAATAAAGTCCAAGAAAGGTGTAATCACCGCTAATAATAAAGTCCAGGAATGGTGTAATCACCAGTCTG
>NW_013670679.1:31293-35448 GCF_000517525.1 Limulus polyphemus | reverse complement strand
ACCTTCAAGATCAATAATAATAAAGTCCAGGAAAGGTGTAATCACCAGTCTGTCTACCTTCAAGATCAATAATAATAAAGTCCAGGAAAGGTGTAATCACCAGTCTGTCTACCTTCAAGATCAATAATAATAAAGTCCAGGAAAGGTGTAATCACCACTAATAATAAAGTCCAGGAATGGTGTAATCACCAGTCTGTACCTTCAAGATCAATAATAATAAAGTCCAGGAAATGTGTAATCACCGCTAATAATAAAGTCCAGGAAAGGTGTAATCACCACTAATAATAAAGTCCAGGAAAGGTGTAATCACCACTTTTCTTTCACAGTTTACTATTTTACTTATTCAACTAGTTAAGATATCATTAAATAACTTAAGCAAGAGCTGATGACAAAAGCATTAACTAAGTGAAACAGTACTTTCTCCTCAGAATTAGCAGCCTTTAAGTAATTCTGTAAAAAATCTTATTAGGTTATTTTTCCTGAACCTAAAACAGAACTAGGATAAACACTTCTCTAGCCATCACATTAACAATAATATGTCCACCTTTAGTGATTGTAAGATTATTTGAAATCGTACCTTTACTACGACATTGGTTAAAACTTGGATTGTTCTCTTATCAGTAATATTGAAAAACAGATAATCACAGAGATACAGAATTAATATTAATGCCAACAACAGATAGTATATAATTCGTTAAACTGTTTAAACAGGTGGATCCTGTAATGGTGACTTTCTTTATCTCACATCCTTGCTATGTTTCTTGAGCAGATGGAAATACATACCAAAGACTGGGGATGAAAAGTCATTTTCTACTACCAACTACCTAAAGAAACCCCAATCTCTAAAACTCTTCAGTGGCACCACTGAAGGTAAACTGACTACCATTTGTGTTTTATTACCTACCATTCCTAGTCATTCTTCTGTCTCATGATAATGTGTAACAAATAAATCCAGAGTGATCCCACTTGTTTTACATGAACATTCTGTACCAACTCAGTCTTCAGTACATTATATTAATGGTCATTGCAAGCTTTCTTCTGGTTTACTGAGGTCATCATCAGCCATGGATGACAAGTACTTCCAAATAAGAGTTCACTAACATTTACAGTTTAAAACATAAAAGTTATGTTTTGTTTAGTTCTGGTTTCATTTGTCTCATCAGTAAAGACTCCTTTATCTGAAGAGTGATTTCATTGTCTGTTTGATTATCTATTCCATCACACATGTTGTTACATTTGGTTAGAGAATTTCTTTAATTCATGCTGCTAGGTGACATACCATGGAACTAACGGTAGACCTGTTTACAACAGGTACACGTAAACTACTTTTGGTCACCCTAGTGTTGGAATTGTATCTTTCACCTTTTATGCATAGGTGAGATTTAAAAAATTACCTTAGCAATATTTGTGAATATGATATTTTTAAAATGTTCAAGAAGTTTTTCTTTATTTTCAAACTTGAAAGGGTAACACAACAGCTAACAAATGTTTAGCTACTACAGAGTTTTTCAGGGAAACAGTTCTTAAGATAGCTTTTGATGTTACTAAGTTTTAAACTGAATGCTTCTGCTAGCTGAAAGGGCTTATAAAATAACGTGCACTGAGTTGGTGTTCAGTTTAGAATTTAATAACATCAAAAGGTTTCTTAAAAAGAAGTGTTTTTCTGAAAAACTCATTGACAGGATAACTAACAAGTGCTTGGTAAAGGTGAACAACTCCGTAGTACAAATGTTCGAGGTACCTAAAACGTCCATTACCTGTTGGATACTTTGAGTTTCCAAATAAAGAAAACCTTTTCAAAAATATTATATCCACAAATACTTAAATCAGTTTATCTACATTGTAACAACATGTGTGATGGGACAGCTAATCACACAGACAACAAAATCACTCTTCAGATAAAGGAGTCTTTACTGATGAGACAAACTGTAAATGTTAGTGAACTCTTATTTGGAAGTACTACCAACATCCATGGCTGCTGAATACACTAGTTAACCACCTCAATATTCTTTTTTAAATATAAGTTCACCCTATAAGGTGTTATTTCTACTTTTGAAGAATTTGTAATAACTCTTTTTTTTTTTTCATTTTTTAGGCACAAAGCTAAACAATGGACTATCTAAACACAGTTTGTAATAAGTTTTCAAACTTACCACTGCAGCTTTTGTAATAACTAAACCCAGTTTTTTTTACCGGTTACCTTCACTTAAAGGTTCTCCTGTGAGGCTATAAGAATCATTAATGTTGTAATAAAAAACATAAACATAACCTTACTTTTAGAAGGCATCTACCAAGTGTTTTCCCAGATCATCAAATAGTTCAAGTCTTCTTTTTAGTACAGTTTCAAATAACATCTACAAACTTGGTTTATTATTAATTAGTAGCAGCGGATCATGGTATACACACTTGTAACATTAGCTAGTCTACATGTCTTCACCTCATAAAAACAACAACTAGGGATCCCTTTCGAACTTCTATTGATTATCAATAGTTTTAAGTATTATTTAACTGGCACGGAGAACAAAGTAATTAGTTGTGGCTGACAATACTTCAAGGTGGTTACTTTACCATATTATTTAACTGGCAAGGAGAACAAAGTAATTAGTTGTGGCTGACAATACTTCAAGGTGGTTACTTTACCATATTATTTAACTGGCATGGAGAACAAAGTAATTAGTTGTGGCTGACAATACTTCAAGGTGGTTACTTTACCATATTATTTAACTGGCACGGAGAACAAAGTAATTAGTTGTGGCTGACAATACTTCAAGGTGGTTACTTTACCATTTTAATGGTCACCACAACACATTAACAACCAGCCTATCTAGATTTATTCTAACATAACTTTCACTGTTTTTTTTTAAAGATGAAGAGTTAGAACTCGGGTTGGGCTAATATAATGACTAATGGCTTTGCCCTTAATTTCTCTGACTTCATTCCCCCATTGAAAGCATTTATACCGGTTGTTCTACTTACTTGAATAGATCGTGGCAGTTGGTATCTCTCAACACTACCTTGCTCCTTCGTCTGATAAGCTGAGTCTACAGCCAAGGTGTTGGGTATTGGTTCACTAGGATCCACTCCTCTAAGAAAGAAGTTTCTCCTGTTGGTGCGTGGTGATGTCACTGTGACACTAACTGGTCCCGAGCGTGTTTCGAAACTATGTGCACGAGGTTTGTCATTGCTATTATTACTAACTAAGCTAGGATTCCTTAGGTCACCAAGTTCAAAACTTGTGGCTTTGTTTTGATTCTGTAAAAATAATGTTAACAAGTAGTGTTGTTTGTATTGACTACACATACTAAAAATATGCAAAGTTTCAGAACATTAAATTAACAATTTCCTAAAATGTTTTCCATATTTACTTAAAGACGTTTCATTATAAGTACATAAATGTTCAGAGGCAAATTGATAAAACTTACAGATATTAGTGAAAAGCCGACACCCAATAGTTTTGTGTATTATAACTAAATCTGGTGTTTCCTTACAAGGAGAAACCTAATTATAATTATAAGCTAGCTTCCTTAATAATAACATTGTCTTACTGGGGATACTGAGAGCCCTCCAGCAGAGGCTGTGGAAGCTGGATCACTGGAAATGCCTACAGATCCACTGCGAGAAGGAACCAGGCTAGACTGACTAGAACTATGAGGTGAATGTACATTCAAGGTTCCCAGTTGAATAGGAGTACCGAACACTTCATTTTCTTCATACTCAGTTGACAAAAACTCAAGACTTGAATGCTGTTTGGAAGTGCTTTTAGCTTGCTGGTAATCTTCCTGAGGAAGGAAAAGATCATCGATGTATCTTGTTGTAATTTCAGTAACAGGATGAAATAGGACAAGACTCTTGCATATTTTATTAATGTTTAATAAGTTAGCCAGTGATAAACTTGTATATTTTTATATCCCATAAAATGTCAGAATTGACAGCTGATACCAAAGAGTTTTTTATATAACGTACCTGTGCTTGATTGTTCAAGTTCAACAAAACGTACCTGTGCTTGATTGTTCTAGTTCAATAAAACGTACCTGTGCTTGATTGTTCTAGTTCAATAAAACGTACCTGTGCTTGATTGTTCTAGTTCAATAAAACGTACCTGTGCTTGATTGTTCTAGTTCAATAAAACGTACCTGTGCTTGATTGTTCTAGTTA
>NW_013670679.1:23378-30452 GCF_000517525.1 Limulus polyphemus | reverse complement strand
GATTACAATCGTTTGTATTGTGCTAGAGATGTTATATTTAAAGAAGTACTGTTACGATAAAGATACTAATTTGGCCGGAAATGTTTTGCGGGTCTCTGCTATTTCTATTTATTGAATGAAATCAACGCTATTTTCTACTTCCTTGTTCTAATTTTATTGAAGTTTCACCTTAATGGTTATTCTGTTAGTTCCTGTAAAAACCACTTCAGCTATTCCTTCTCATCAGCTTTCTGAAGCATGAGTCTGTTTCCAAAACAGATCTCTACAAGATTTTACGATAAACTTCAGAAAGGTGGAAAAAGTGAAATGTTTTTGGAAAATGAATTGATTGTAAATATTTTGAATGTTGACATCAAAGTTTATAAGTTCTAAACTCTCTCTACCTATGATTGATGTAATAAAATTAAACGAAGATAGCATCAGTTGGATGATTTATTCGTAGAACTTCTCGATACTGTCACTTTTGATTATTCAAGTTTGACTTGTTGTTGAATTCAATCAGGATCCTACTAAAACCAGTGAAATTAAATTAAAGATATTTGTTAAAAACAATGTATTAATGGAGGCAGAATATTTAGCTATTAGACCATCGGAGAGATTTTCAAGAGTTGTTTGAGTGGTTTTTCCCAAAGTATGTAAAGAAAAATATCCATTCAAGAGTATATGTTCAAATATTGGTACTTGTAACTGTGAATTAACAGAAGTTTAATTGAAAGTTACTAGCACTAAATGTTATTGAAGAAATACATCAGTGAGTTTGAAAATAAGGTTTACTGTGATAGTTTTGACGTTGATTCGTTTAGAAGAAGCTGAATAAGGAACTGACATCGTAGGCCTTACAGTACTGTGTGGTGCTGTCGGTCTTTGAAGTAAAGGCTATTGTTAGAGAAATCTTTCTTGTTGAGGTACTACACAGTCTTGAGTAATTTCTATATAACCCAATATACTTAATAATTGAGAATATGAGCATCTGTTTCAGGGCACGTGTATGATAGCTACACCTAAGAACTGAATTTTTACATTTTAAATGATGAGTAAAAAACTCTTTCCTGTAAATATAAATTGATTTACTTGTGGGAGCATTAAAAATGCAGGCTGTAGGATAATTTATATAACATTTAGAGCTTCGATAAGAATGGTTAGTATTAGTAAATGGTTGAGGAGGCTTCTTCATTGGACATGTACATTTGAGATGAATGGTTAAACATAGATGCTGATTGCAGGATTTTTTTTTTAAACAAAAATATTTAATGTTGGTGTTGAAGGCATATAATGTAGTTCTTGTTATATACACAATGCTACATTGGTTCCACCACCAGGTGGATACAGACACCATATATTCCTTCAGTGAACGTGACAGTGTGTTAACTAAGCTCAGACTTTGATGAAACTTTACTGTACCTTGCTAGATGAGGAGTCCCGCAGCTTGAGCCCACCACTCTCAATGATCAGTTGTCTTGTCTGTTGGTCACCACATCCAGGCATGGGCCGGGTAAGATCAAGATTTAAATAGTTCTGCTCACGTAATGTCTGGAACAACAGCAGATTTATTACAAACCCAGCTTAGTAAATGGGCTTTCCTTTCTAATTACAAATCTTAATTAATAAAGAGATTTTTAAACTTAACCAAATGAAAATAACCCACCTTCTCCACTTCTTCATTGATGTTATCGATAACGTCATAGCTCTCTATCCGGCTAAGAATTGAAGCTAGTAGTTTCTTTTCATGATGGTGAGATATACTTGAATTAACGTTGAGAACAAAAGATTCGACACTTTCTTTCTGACAAATGAAGAACATAAATGTTAGTTTGATCCCAACTGTTTTTTTGTGAATTACTAAACATTTTTTGTAACAAGATTCAAGAGGTTAAAAATAAAGAATACAACAGTCTCTAACAGTAGAAGTTTTCAGATATACAGAGATTAAAATAATACTATTTCCTGTGTGTGGTTTCTTAAATATCTAAAAGTTTAACATCGATAGCAGTTTAAAATATGTACATTGTTTTTAGAAAGTACAGGGTGCGCAAGTTATTTCATGCCTTCTGTTGCTTATAACTCCCAGGTAATGTACATTAGAGGAGTTAAAACTGGATACACACTTACAAAAGCATTATGTTGGGTGGCACATGTATTGGTTGACCTAAAGGTGACTCTGTGGGCTAGGTTTATCAGTGGTGCATGTTAGCTAACATTGTTTTACCAACCCTATATGAAAGGGGCATTCACCTAAACGCTGTCTTCTGCAACAGGTTTTATAGTCACTGAGTAAAATGTACCCTTACTGTCTACATATAACTGTTGAATTTACATTTGTTACAATATGCAATATCTTTGTTCTATAATACATCTATAAATGCTCTTATTTGCAGGCAACAGTAAATAAACCATGGAATTATTTTTCAAGTAAACAATATTACTTCCAGGTAATGTACCATTTAAAACTTACCAAAATATATTTTCTGTGTATTATAAGTCTTCCTTAAGTAAGAAATTCAAAGAAAGTATTTCTCAGCGACACCTTCTTGCCATCCACGGTACTCAGTTCAGCATAATATTAAAGACAGATTATTTCAATAATCCCTCACTCTGCTAACAAATATGGTTTTGGAATAATAAGCAATGGAATGCATGAAATTAATTTATAGTCACCCCGTTGTAGCAAATTAATTTATAGTCACCCCGTTGTAGCAAATTAATGTATACAATGGGGTGACTAGGGTGACTATAAATTAATTTGCTGTTGTAGCAAATTAATTTATAGTCACCCTGTTGTAGCAAATTAATTTCAGTGTTTTTAGTATCTTATCATCTCAATTTAATGTATTGGTAATGGTAAAAATATAATTTGTCTGACGAAGGTAACTCTCTTCAAGACTTACCATTTCTTCCAAGGCTTTTTTCTGCTCCTCATCATCAGTTTTCTTCTGTATGGCCTTGAGAAGGAGTGAGTATTTGGTCAGTCGCTGAACCGGCTTGACCAAGAGATCGGTAAGCTGTAGCCGATCACATTCCTTCCTGGTCTCACACCACTAGAAGGTCAAAGGCCAATTTTACTTGCACAAAAGGTATGATTTATGTGAACACTAGTTACTAAGAGTGGTTGTGTTAAAAACTAAAAATACACAGAACTCACTGGTGCCATCTAGTGGCTATTATGTTAGCTTAAAATAAAATGTTTGTATTGATGAAAATGTGACACTTACGATAACATAGGCTTTAAACAGCTCATTTTCCTTGTTCTTGTCTTTCACGTACTGTAGACAACAGTCATGTTCTGTACAATACTTGATATATGGCCAGAAGAGTTGGTCACACTGCCCAAAAAAGGTCAACAAACATCAGGAAATAAGATGGAATTAATACATATAGACATTTACACAACTGTATTGAACCTCTCAAGTATTACTGCCGTTTTCTAATAGATATAACGTACCTTTAGAAATCCATCTTTCATGAGAACCGGGTTTAAAGGCTGCTTCGTAGACCTGCTGCTGTTTAACATGGGAAGGAGTTGATCAACCCAAAACTGATGGTTTGCCGTGTAAACGTCCCGGATGTTACAGAACAGCTTGTGTGTGTCAATCTGAAACAAATTAAATCAGGCTTAACAATGGCACTCGGGAACTACACATATAAATCATGTTTCAAACATTTATCTAATATATGATGATATTGTGTTTAAACTAAAAGTGATTTAATGGAATCAGCCACTGATTTTTACTTGGATATTTGTTTTGACAAGGTGGTGAAGCTTTTAAAATGTATGTTCATTTTGAGTTCTTTCTAAAAAAATACAACAAACTCAATGACAAGTTTGTCTTGAGACTCTCACAAATATAAAAAATTCAGTGAGTTTTGTCTTGAAACACACAAATTAACAGTTTCTGTCTTGAAATGCACAACTTGACAGTTTTGTCTTGAAATGCACAACTTGACAGTTTTGTCTTGAAATGCACAACTTGACAGTTTTGTCTTGAAACCACAACTTGACAGTTTTGTCTTGAAATGCACAACTTGACAGTTTTGTCTTGAAATGCACAACTTGACAGTTTTGTCTTGAAACATACAACTTGACAGTTTTGTCTTGAAACATACAACATAAAAAAAACTGGAGAAGTGGGTATGACTCCAAATTATCTGGTTACATTACAGATATATAATTAACCACTGGAAGACAAACACTGTTTATAGCACTTGAATATATAGACACAACTATAACAGATTACTGGACACAATTGTAAAGTTAGAACATGGACTAACTAAGATATAGACACGACTATAAGAGATTACTGGACACTATTGTCAAGTTAGAACATGGACTAACTAAGATATAGACACGACTATAAGAGATTACTGGATACTATTGTCAAGTTAGAAAATGGACTAACTAAGATATAGACACAAGTAAAGAGATTACTGGATACTATTGTCAAGTTAGAACATGGACTAACTAAGATATAGACACAAGTATAAGAGATTACTGTATATTATTGTCAAGTTAGAACATGGACTAACTAAGATATAGACACAACTATAAGAGATTACTGGATACTATTGTCAAGTGAGAACATGGACTAACTAAGATATAGACGACAAGTAAAGAGATTACTGGACACTATTGTCAAGTTAGAACATGGACTAACTAAGATATAGACACGGAGTAAAGAGATTACTGGACATTATTATCAAGTTAGAACATGGACTAACTAAGGTATAGACACAAGTAAAGAGATTACTGGATATTATTGTCAAGTTAGAACATGGAATAACTAAAATATAGACACAAGTTTTAGAGATTACTGGACACTATTGTCAAGTTAGAACATGGACTAACTAAAATATAGACACAACTATAAGAGATTACTGGATACCATTGTCAAGTTAGAACATGGACTAACTAAGATATAGACTCGACTATACGAGATTACTGGACATCTTAGTTAGTCCATGTTCTAACTTGACAATAAGTAATCTCTCTACTTGTGTCTATACAACACTTTTATTATCATACTTACTTCATTGAGTATCCCTTCACACTGCAGGTTACACAAACAGGTTAGGAACAGCTGGAAAGAAGAAACACCTGGTTCACACAACACTTTACCTTCCTTGACTACTAATGTGTACATAATATATATATTGCTACGTTGTCATATTAGTGGTGATGTGGAATAAGACCTCACAACAATTTGAATTACAAACATGTTTCCAGTTAGGGAGGACTGCATACTAACATTAGAACTTTGTTTAATATCTGAATATAAGATAATGTGATTTAAATTTTCAATATCACACATGTATCCCTACCCACTGTGACCATGTTCTACGAACAAAGGGGTCCTACACCCAAAATCATGTTACCTTTGGTATTCTTCATCACATCTATATAATCTGTAACATACATACTTGGAACACAGATCTTCCCGAGATGTGTTTGGTGTTAAATCTTAACTAGAATATTATTAAATAAAAAAAACCTTGCACTTACATCAGTGATGACTTTTAGTCTTTTGATGAAGAATATTTCTGTCTGAAGAAGTTCCCATATAGCATCCTGTTGATTCTTCATTTTGTCACTCAGATCCTGAAAAATAAACGTAATCAACTTTTTTAAATTTAATACACAAATGCACCTCATCAAGTGGAGAGAAGTTAGGTAGTACTACAATGTAAAGTGACAAACAATACAAGTAACTTCTGAGTATGTGATTTACAGCAAGTTTAATAGAGAGAAGTTAGGTAGTACTACAATGTAAAGTGACAAACAATACAAGTAACTTCTGAGTATGTGATGTACAGCAAGTTTAGTGTAGAGAAGTTAGGTAGTACTACAATGTAAAGTGACAAACAATACAAGTAACTTTGAGTATGTGATGTACAGCAAGTTTAATAGTGAGAAGTTAGGTAGTACTACAATGTAAAGTGACAAACAATACAAGTAACTACTGAGTATGTGATTTACAGCAAGTTTAGTGTAGAGTACATTAGGTAGTACTACAATGTAAAGTGACAAACAATACAAGTAACTTCTGAGTATGTGATTGACAGCAAGTTTAGTGTAGAGAAGTTAGGTAGTACTACAATGTAAAGTGACAAACAATCCAAGTAACTTCTGAGTATGTGATTTACAGCAAGTTTAGTGTAGAGAAGTTAGGTAGTACTACAATGTAAAGTGACAAACAATACAAGTAACTTCTGAGTATGTGATTGCTGTAAATTACATACTCAGAAGTTACTTGGATTGTTTGTCACTTTACATTGTAGTACTACCTAACTTCTCTACACTAAACTTGCTGTAAAGTTTAGTGTAGAGAAGTTAGGTAGTACTACAATGTAAAGTGACAAACGATACAAGTAACTTCTGAGTATGTGATTTACAGCAAGTTTAGTGGAGAGAAGTTAGGTAGTACTACAATTTAAAGTGACAAACGATACAAGTAACTTCTGAGTATGTGATTTACAGTAAGCAATATTAGATATACCTGCCAGTTCTCCACGATTTCTTTCCAGTGATTTTCTAGTTTGTAAGTATCTCCACTTGAATCGTGAAAGGTCAACAACCCTGGGTGTTGTGGTATACCTTGGACACTGTACTGGTTCAACAGATCTGTAAGGAGTTCCATCTTATCCTTCTCCTAGTAAGTTTATACCACACATTGTTAAAGCAATCCAATAATTCTGATTTATGATAATAATACCACACATTGGTAGAGCAACCTAACAATTCTGATTTATGATAATAATAATAATACCACATTGTTAGAGCAACCTAACAATTCTGATTTATGATAATAATAATAATACCACATTGTTAAAGCACCCTAACAATTCTGATTTATGATAATAATAATAATACCACACATTGTTAGAGCAACCTAACAATTCTGATTTATAATAATAATAATAATAATAATACCACACATTGTTAGAGCAACCTAACAATTCTGATTTATGATAACAATAATAATACCACACATTGTTAGAGCAACCTAACAATTCTGATTTATGATAACAATAATAATACCACACATTGTTAGAGCAACCTAACAATTCTGATTTATAATAATA
>NW_013670679.1:14234-22558 GCF_000517525.1 Limulus polyphemus | reverse complement strand
TTCCGATAGATGTCACAACTGTTATTATAACAGTTTCCGATAGATGTCACAACTGTTATTATAACAGTTTCTGATAGATGCCACAACTGTTATTATAACAGTTTCTGATAGATGCCACAACTGTTATTATAACAGTTTCTGATAGATGCCACAACTGTTATTATAACAGTTTCCGATAGATGCCACAACTGTTATTATAACAGTTTCTGACAGATGTCACAACTGTTATTATAACAGTTTCCGATAGATGTCACCACAACTGTTATTATTTTAGAAAACAAAATAAACAAGTTGTAGGGACTCAATAGTTTACAAAAATAATTTAAAATTTAGATTTTTCGAGAGATAACAAGTTTTTGGTATACTTTCACCAAATTAATATTTCCTGGAAAATAAAGGCTACTAGGAAAGTGTCAAATTTTCGCCAAAAAACACCTGGGCTAACAGTCATTTTTCGTCAAAAGATAAAGAAAACCAAAGCGTCAACATTTCGCTAGAAAATAACAAGACCCTATTGAATTTCTAGAAATATGAAAGAAAAGTTTTCCCAAAATGAAGCAAGGTTTTGCTCTTCAGATTATCATGAGATAAGTGATTTTTTTATTGTGTGTGCTAATATTTCATGGAAAACAGATAAACTTTAATGCGTATATAGAATTCTTTGATGCACATTTTTAAAGTATCAATATATATGGATTTTTTTAAAGCACGAAGTTTTTTTTTCCACTAAAACTTACGATAATCTTTATTGTTATACGATGATAAATTTTTGTTTAAAAATAAATTATGTGATCAATGGAATAATGAGTCTTTTAATCTGTCCAAAATCTTATCTTCATCTTAATCCCGAATAAAGAGGATTATACGATTATCTCTGTTGTTTTTCTAGATAAGCTTGCACATTGAAATCATAATACAAAGTTTGTATCATCTGACCAAATCGGGAATTCTAATGAGGTCAAACTTTATTTATGTTTTACTTTTGGCTGGTATAGCCTCCTGGCTAAACCATTTTTTTTCCATGTCACTCAACTTATAATAAAAGGTCAACACATGACACTGAAAATGTTGCAAGTTTTTAAGTTGACCTAGTCTACTTCTATCTATGATCTTTTTACAGTTCTTTTCAATTAAACGATTTAAATATATAAAGCCTAAAAATGTTACGTTAAAAAAAAGAAATATAGCAATACTGAGTAAATAGGATTGTATCACTGAAGTTTGGGATTTATTAATTAAAAGTCTCGAGTTAACTTAAGAAACTCTAAGAAGTTTATTGTCAGAAAAAATCATTAATATTACAGAAGCAGCTGGTTCACGAACTTGACCGTATATTGCTAGGTAAACAGCTTTACAGGGGCACAAGACACTCATTACTTGTAGCCTCCAGTCATCACTCATTAGGGGATCTCCTCTGTACCAGATTCATTAATCATAGCCTCCAGCTTAAACTACTGACATCACCGTTGCTCAGCGGGGAAACCTTTTTTTTTATACTGGTGGAATAGGAACTTATAACAATTATACACATGTCGTTAAGGGCTGTGTTAAACCATCGCCACATTTATCATAATAAACGGACGAATGTATGATAAGCAAACGAGTTTTTGTTTTCTACATATATTTGCGAGTTGAAATGAATGTCTGAAGTCAGTGGTTATTAAACTCCAGCGGTACACATTTATATAACAAACAAAAACTGATGTTTCTTGCTTATTAAATAACATTTTGGTACGGATCTTCATTGTTCTAAATACCTTTCATTCATCTTGAATAACTTCTAACAAGCTTTCTTAGGATGATGTGCTGGAAAATTGAAGGGCATTTAAAATATTTAAGTCCGAGGTTCATCCTGGATGATGGAAAATTGAAGGACATTTCAACTTTTTAAAGCTGAGGTTCAGCCTGGATAATGGAAAAATGAAGGGCATTTCAACTTTTTAAATCCGAGGTTCATCCTGGATAATGGAAAAATGAAGGGCATTTCAACTTTTTAAATCCGAGGTTCATCCCGGATAATGAAAAGATGAAGGGCATTTTAACGTTTTAATGCTCATATTCATTCCAGATAATGGAAAAAATAAAGGGCATTTCAAATTTTCATGGCTGAGGTTTATCCGGATAATGGACAAATGAAGGGCATTTGAAGTTTTTAAATCCGAGGTTCAGCCCGGATGATGTTAAAGTGCTTCTTAGTAAAGTGATGAATAAACAACTAAAATTACACAATAATAACTTGGATTACTGATTACTAGATGGCAGCACCACTGACAATGAAACTTAAACTCACAGTTTTCGAGGTGTTGGAAAAAATCCCAGGTTTCCTGTTGAGAGTTGACCGGCCTTTCGAAGATTTCAGGGTAGAATCTTGAGTTGCTGTCTGAGTAGGGTCACTTAGTTCTTCTGTTGGTATCGTTAACCCCTGCTTCCGCCCTCCACGTTGACTCTGGAACAATAAATTCCCATTTATCTATTCTCTAATCATTCCCCTGTCTATCTGTCTTGTTACCACTTATCTTGTTATTCAGTTCAAAACATGGCAGCATATTCAAGCTTTGTTTACTATTGAGAAATATTCATCTTTACAACAATAACCCTTTAATATAACAACAACTATATAATAGTCACCAAACAGATCCGAGAGGTTGTTTTAACGTCCCTCAGGAGCCAAAGGGTGTCTTTACACAACAATTTGTTGAATATTAAAGGTAAGTTCAATCCGGAAACTACCAGAGACGGTGGTTTTGGACGTATCTTTTCGAGACAAGTTTTCGTTTGTTAACTGATAAATTTCTATGTGAAATACAGCATCCTCAAGTCTCCATACCAGCTAGTACTAAGGTCTACCCACTGGGAGTAAATTCAGTATATATTAATAAAACCACATTCTCAGCATTATTAATTAAGCAATTGCCAACCTTTTGTGCTTCTGCTATAATCTTTTTTATGTTTAGCTTTCAACTGAGATACGAACGATTTCACCTGTGATTCGGGTAGGGAAGGTCGAAGCATCACGATAGTCAGCAGTAGGATGAGCAGACAGGAAAACTTTGAAAGCAGCTACAGTCATAATATTGTACTTGGGTTTCTGCACAATATCTACCAAGGTGGTTCTAAATGGTTTCTGAATACATCTGCGTGTCATTTGGAGACTTCCATGCTTCTTGTGCTTAGCCGTTAATCTCGTGATGCGCTGACGGATTTCAGTCACCTTAGCACTCCAAATCACTTTTCGCAGCCCCAACGCTAAAGGAGTGCGGGAAATGTCTTCTTCTTAGCCAATAAAAAATGTCCAAAAAATTTCAGTTCAAATTAAGAAAAACCAGATTGGGTAGTTTTTTTGTTTTCAACAGAATTGTCTCCCATTGGCTCGTGAGGGCCCTGTTAAAAAGATAGATTTACAACGGTCGTATGTTAAACGATTTGAAATCAAATAATTCTGTTAGATTTCGGACAAAGCGAGGGTTGTAAACCGTCAATGTTTCACTAATTAACAGCAAGGTAAAACACTCAGAACCGCTATAGGCTTCTAACGAACATTGTAGTAGCTTGTTTCATCGATCTAGATCTGATGTTTTCTAAATATTGGTGTACTGAAATTATGCAAATCTTAAGACATTTCTTCAATTTTAATCCCATCCGAAAATTTTCATTGACAGTGTTGTCTATTATAAACAATTTGTATATCTAGGGAAGAAACCAATGTTCTTTAGCAAGATAAAGCCTGTTTAGTGTGTAATCACAATGCTCGAGGGATAATCACAGACATTACTGTAATGTAAAGATCAGGGCAACAACAGGAAAGGGGGAGGGGGTTCAGGTTTGCACAAAGTACAAACTTCAGTTGTTAAAGTGTAGCTATATTAGTTCCAAAGAAAGCACTGTTTTCTTCTCGACCTCGAGGTCAAGTTTAAAGATTAAGTAACGCTTAAGAGTTTTAATTACGACTATAAATAGTTAAAACGACAGTCAGGTTTAAAAAACAAGGGTTAAATCACGGTCGTTATAAAGTCACAGACAACGTTTTAACTAAGTCAAATGTAAACATTTTTGACCTATAATATTACGAGAAAGGGAAATGTCTGGGACACTTGTTATGTCTGTCTGTACAGTCTGGGACAATTGTTATATTTGTCTATACAATCTGGGACACTTGTTATGTCTGTGTCTGTACAATCTGGGACACTTGTTATATTTGTCTATACAATCTGGGACACTTGTTATGTCTGTGTCTGTACAGTCTGGGACACTTGTTATGACTGAGTCTGTACAGTCTGGAACGTTTGTTATATTTGTCTATACAATCTGGGACACTTGTTATGTTTGTGTCTGTACAGTCTGGAACACTTGCTATGTTTTTGTCTGTACAGTCTGGGACACTTGTTATATTTGTCTATACAATCTAGGACACTTGTTATGTTTGTGTCTGTACAGTCTGGAACACTTGCTATGTTTGTGTCTGTACAGTCTGTAACACTTGTTATGTCTGTGTCTGTACAATATGGGACACTTGCTATGTCTGTGTCTTTACAGTCTGGAACACTTGCTATGACTGAGTCTGTACAGTCTGGGATATTTACTATGTATGTGTCTATACAATCTGAGGACACTTGTTAAGACTGTGTACAATCTGAGACACTTGTTATGGCTGTGTCTTGTACAGTTTAGAACATTTGCTATGACTGTCTGTACAGTCTAGAACACTTACTAACAGTTACTGTACAGTCTAGAATACTTACTGTACAGTCTAGAACACTTACTGTACAGTCTAGAATACTTACTGTACAGTCTAGAACACTTACTGTATAGTCTATAACACTTACTGTACAGTCTAGAATACTTACTAACACTTACTGTACAGTCTAGAACACTTACTAACACTTACTGTACAGTCTAGAACACTTACTGTACAGTCTAGAATACTTACTAACACTTACTGTACAGTCTAGAATACTTACTGTACAGTCTAGAACACTTACTGTACAGTCTAGAACACTTACTGTACAGTCTAGAATACTTACTAACACTTACTTTAGAAGTCCCGGTGAAGTACTTTTTCAATTTACTCAAGTTTCTAAATTTTTACAAATTCTTCAAAACTGCACAGTTTTAGTCAGTAAAGTTTCTTTATGTTTACCGTCAACTTATAAATTTTATTCACATTGTTTAATACGGAATGGTTTTCTGTATCATGTTTTAACGAATATCAATTACGGAACACAAGGTGTTGTCGCTAAGCCTTTATTATATTCAGGTCGTTTCTTCACGGAATGAAAAAGAAGAAACGCTCATTTGGAAATGTGATTAAAACCCACCGCATCCATCAACGTAGTTAATCCAACATGCGTCACTAGGGTATGTATCTGACGTCCACATGCTTCACGCTCTGGTAAGCTCGTGCCATTGCGTTTACAGACATCTGCACGCGCTTGTAAGCTCGCGTTCTTACGTGGTTATACATCCTTCGAATTTGTTTTATTTCCTTTTTCCACTATTACGTAAAAGCAGGGATTGGGTGAGATGGCATGTTTCTATAAAATCAAAACACCTAGAAGCCGTGAGGACACGTGATATAGTGATGAAAAAAACAACACCAAAAACTGTTGAGCTTGCCAAGCTCTAGAAATGTACAATAAAGTAACAGGATTTAGAAAATATTCGAAAGATTATTTGACGGACGTAAAATGGAATGAATTGAAATATTTAGAAAGGTCTGGTATGATTATACAAATCAACTGTTTCACATGGACTTTTATTTTCTAATATTTCACTATTAAACTCTAATTTCTTAATATAATACACCTGTTTATTCTTGTTACAGGACTGTTCTATGATGATTTAAACTGTTGTTTCTTGATATAAGATAATTCATCTATTTATTCTTGTTACAGGACTGTTCTAGGATGATTTAAACTGTTGTTTCTTGATATAAGATAATTCATCTGTTTATTCTTGTTACAGGACTGTTCTATAATGATTTAAACTGTTGTTTCTTCATATAAGATAATTCATCTGTTTATTCTTGTTACAGAACTGTTCTAGGATGATTTAAACTGTTGTTTCTTCATATAAGATAATTCATCTATTTATTCTTGTTACAGGACTGCTCTAGGATGCTTATATCAAGAAACAACAGTTTAAATGATGAATTATTATTTATTATTGACACAGGACTGTTGTAGGATGATTTAAACTGTTGTTTCTTGATGTAAGATAATTCATCTATTTATTCTAGTTACAGAACTGTTCTAGGATGATTTAAACTTTTGTTTCGTGATAATTCATCTATTTTTGTTCCTACAAAATTTTTCTAGGATGATTTAAACTGTTAAATTTTATTTGAAGATATTCTTTCAGGGATTTTAATTATTAATCTAAAATAATCAAACTGTTATATTTTGTTCTCTGAAAATTAACATGTTTAATGATATATTTTAGAGATTAGTACGCGTGTTTAGCTTTTCAGTTAAGCAAATTACAATATTTAAAACTTACCCCTGATGGTTTTCGTAATTTCTCATCTCTATTTCCTAAACTGCTTCCGCTGTTACTTCTACTGGCTGGAGCCCGGCCACTTGAACTTCCTGTACTGTTTTCTGGAGTGACGATACCGCCCTCTGAATGATCCTTTACTGTTAATAAATACACGTATAAAATGCACAGCTAAATAGTGTACATAGAAACGGGTATTGAAAAAGCTAGTAAAAATACATTATACATTTACGAATAATTACCACATTTATTTGCAAACAAAATATCTTTAAGTTTTGGTCCACTTTTATTAAGTTTATTTGTTGTTATGTGTAACGCCACAGATTGCTGTCTATCGTGGATAAGAGGATCATATAAATTTAAAGGTTTCTTAGCTTAACCTAACTGAGTTTTTAATCTGAATGCTGGCACAGTGGATAAGATATTTGTTGTTATATACAGTTGGTTTTAAAATTAGATTATCATATTTCTGGAAGATCTTAAATGAAATTAGTGCTCTACAAGAAAACAAAGACCAGTTTCAGATAAGAGTAGAATCGTTATAATACTCAACGTCTTTCACTGTTTGCTAGACGCTATGATATTCTAAGTTCCGGTTGTACGATATACTACAACGTTAGCTAAGTTCCGGTTATACGATATTGTACAACGTTAGCTAAGTTCCGGTTATATGATATTCTACAACGTTAGCTAAGTTCCGGTTATACGATATTGTACAACGTTAGCTAAGTTCCGGTTATATGATATTCTACAACGTTAGCTAAGTTCCGGTTACTGTTTCACAATGCCACATACAGACAGCGTTTCAATAAGTTGTATTAAACTACAAATACGGACTATCACGAACTTGAGGCTAATGTGTGATAACAAAGGAAATTTCAGTGCAAACCTGTCCTTCGGCTATTCTTAGAAACGATTCGATAAAAAGCATGCTTATTAACACAGCTCTCCTGGAATCAGGATCAATTTATTTGATCGAACTATAACATTTCTATTGACTTCTCTAACAGAGAAATACTAATTTTAAACTTTCGATAAATCCACGCTAACCTAGTGTCTTCAGAAGTAAGACACAACGTTAAAAGAGTTCAGTTCAGTTTATAAAACTAACCTTTCAGCAGCAGAGTGAGGTTAAGCACCGGATGTCTTAAAGATTAACCTCGGTCATGCAGAAGGTATTTTATTTCCTTTAACATTTCAAAGTAGGTCACATTAAGTCTGCTATATTGGGGTGATCTCTCAACTTAGTGTTACGCACTAAACTACACTTTTAATATTAACTTAAATAGCCAGTGTAAATATTAGTCTAAAGTAGCATATATCCCGAATTCCAACGTTTCATACATTCGAAGCAGGTTTTCTTACTTTTGTTGTCCATCCGAAACACCAACACCCCTAAATTATAGAGTACAACATGTCTCTGCCACGTAATCTAAACATGGCCAATATTGATACCAGAAAAATAAAAAAACTGTCTATATCATTGCTTGAGACCTGCAAGAAGGTATATTTGTCCCAAATCCAATGTAAGTTGGGTGACATACGTATGAATAGTTGACGAAAACCCTAAATCATGCTTTTTGTGGCATCTTAACCCCCCTATAATTACTAAAAATGGTTAAGTCCAATATTTTTGTCTATCATTGTGTGTTATCTGTAAAAAAAAATATTTGTACCAAATTCCAGGTAAACTGTTTAAAACCCCCAAAATAATGTTTTTTGTGGGCTTCCTCTCCCCCCCCCCAAAAGATACAATGTGGGAAAAACCCTATTTTTGGTATGTCAATATGTTTAGTGCATGGAAATTTATATTTGTGTTTCTTTTTATCCAC
>NW_013670679.1:12039-13301 GCF_000517525.1 Limulus polyphemus | reverse complement strand
AAAAATTAAAGATAACGTCAGCGCTGACCACCTCGCGTGTGAAAAATTAAAGATAACGTCAGCGCTGACCACCTCACGTGTGAAGAATGAAACATAACGTCAGCACTGACCACCTCACGTGTGAAGAATGAAACATAACGTCAGCACTGACCACCTCACGTGTGAAGAATGAAACATAACGCCAGCACTGACTGAAGAATGAAAGGTATAACAAGTAAACGAGACATCAATACTTTATTTGTAAAAATACAAGTTAAAAATAATTCTACCGTCTTCAGGAAAGGGAGGGAAAAGATTTTTAAACTTTTACAAATAAATTATTGTGCAAGTAAATAACGTTGTTGTTGTGTCGTTTGATTAACTTTACTTGTATGAAAGACATATCAAGCTATCTCTTTGTATCCTCTCCACCATCGAGGTAACAACTTCTGCAAAAAGAACACCCCACGGAACAGTGATAATGATATAGATTGAAAAGCATTGCAAAGGAGATTAGTTTAGATTAGGCGTGACCAAGCCCGGACAGAAGATTGTATTTAATGAAGCCTGTGCTCTCTACAAGTGACAAGAAACGTAATATATATATAAACTAAATGCGTGTTTGTCTGCACCCTAACTCCTCCGAGCCTATTAGGCCAATCTTAACTACAATTTGTATGTAAACACTAAGAACTAAAGGGAATGTCCTAAGGGGGTCAAAATTGAACTTAACCCTATTTCTATTTTGTAGAGTCTGTTGGTTAATTACTCCCAGCCTGTTGAGTCAATCTCAAACAATCTTGGCAGGTTGACACTTTAGACAATGTTCAATATTCTAAGTGGATTCAAAGTGAAAATATGAAAGTTGATGGATTGTTTCTCAAACAACCATGCTTGTCTCATGGTCAATGACAAACAACCATGCTTGTCTCATGGTCAATAACAAACAACCATGCTTGTCGCATGGTCAATGACAAACAACCATGCTTGTCTCATGGTCAATGACAAACAACCATGCTTGTCTCATGGTCAATGAGATGTAGGGTGTTCAGGAGTGGATGTACTTAACCCATCACTTGAAGACTATTCAAGGGATGTACTTACTTAACCCATCACTTGAAGACTACTCAGGGGATGTACTTACTTAACCCATCACTTGAAGACTACTCAGGGGATGTACTTACTTAACCCATCACTTGAAGACTACTCAGGGGATGTACTTAACCCATCACTTGAAGACTACTCAGGGGATGTACTTAACCCATCACTTGAAGACTATTCAG
>NW_013670679.1:9959-11021 GCF_000517525.1 Limulus polyphemus | reverse complement strand
TGTGCTTAGTTAACCCATCACTTGAAGACTATTCAAGGGATGTGCTTAGTTAACCCATCACTTGAAGACTATTCAAGGGATGTGCTTAGTTAACCCATCACTTGAAGACTACTCAGGGGATGTACTTAACCCATCACTTGAAGACTACTCAGGGGATGTACTTAACCCATCACTTGAAGACTACTCAGGGGATGTAGTTAACCCATCACTTGAAGACTACTCAAGGGATGTACTTACTTAACCCATCACTTGAAGACTACTCAGGGGATGTACTTAACCCATCACTTGAAGACTACTCAGAACTATTATATTTCTCAGTACCATTACAAAACACCAACAGTGCTTACAGGCAAAATTCCTAACTAGAGCCTTACAATGTCAGGATCATGCGTTCCATCATTAAGACATGGTCCTTTTCAATTGGTACATTCTACCCCCACAGGTAAGCATTCAAGCAGGTGCCTCAAGAGACAAAAGGGCTGTACAGCCACCACTAATATAATTGGTCAACACCAGATCTCATACAACCCAGCCCTATATGGAAGAAACATCTGGCGTCACTGGGATTTCGGGAAACTAGCCTAAACCAAAACTACAAGGATTAGACAGAGAGTTACCTGAACGTAACCCTGACAAGGATTGGACAGAGAGTAAAGCAGGAAATGGCTTTCAGCACCAATATAAAAGCCATGCGTAACAGTCATTTTCATAATAGCTACAAATGATTCCTTCATCAAAAATAGTTGGGCATTCATCAGTAAAAGAACTCTCTTCTGACAGCCTCTAATGAGGTAAGAGTATTGTTACTTAGAACCAACTATAATCCTGCAGTTACAATTAATTAAAATACAGATATTCGGAAAGAAAGAGAAGACTTAGAACCAACTATAATCCTGCAGTTACAATTAATTAAAATACAGATATTCGGAAAGAAAGAGAAGACTTAGAACTACTACTCCTTAAATGATCATAAAAAAAAACGAAACGTAATCTCATATCCGGGATTGATTCCAAATAAAGTAGTGTAAATCTAGCCTCGTACCCAGAGTTGGCCAAAAAGAA
>NW_013670679.1:4331-9368 GCF_000517525.1 Limulus polyphemus | reverse complement strand
AACTACCAAAGTTAAACAACTATTCACACCACAAAGTTCACATGTACAACTAGTGTGAATATGTACTCAACTAAAACTACCAAAGTTAAACAACTATTCACACCACAAACTTCACACGTACAACTAGTGTGAATATGTACTGTACTTATCTAAAACTACCAAAGTTAAACAACTATTCACACCACAAACTTCACATGTACAACTAGTGTGAATACTGTACTCAACTAAAACTACCAAAGTTAAACAACTATTCACACCACAAACTTTACATGTACAACTAGTGTGAATATGTACTGTACTCAACTAAAACTACCAAAGTTAAACAACTATTCACACCACAAACTTCACATGTACAACTAGTGTGAATATGTACTGTATTCAACTAAAACTACCAAAGTTAAACAACTATTCACACCACAAACTTCACATGCACAACTAGTGTGAATATGTATTGTACTCAACTAAAACTACCAAAGTTAAACAACTATTCACACCACAAACTTCACATGTACAACTAGTGTGAATATGTACTGTACTTAACTAAAACTACCAAAGTTAAACAACTATTCACACCACAAACTTCACATGTACAACTATGTAAATATGTATTGTACTCAACTAAAACTACCAAAGTTAAACAACTATTCACACCACAAACTTCACACGTACAACTAGTGTGAATATTCTGGTAAAACTATTTTAACATATATATCTTGCGTTTTTATCCTTTTCTGGCGAATTTTGAAATAATATTTTTTTTATTAACATGGTTTTGTAACTTTTACAACATCACTGTCTAGATTAAAAAATTATCTACAAGTTTAAAGAATTGCGTCTTGGCGAAAATCTTGTGGGAAAATAAAAACGCTTGGATTTTGAGAATAAATTTAGAAACTAAAAAAAAAACGTTCTTTTAAAAGTGATGAGCTAATTCATGTTGTTATGAAAGAAATTACTGTAACAACAGCTTTCTTTCTGTAAACAATGTGGCGGAAATTGCGTCACGAATTTATCAATAGACGGTTTCTTTTATGCTCGACCAGTTACTATAGTAACGCTGTTTGTCTTGTTTCGGAGGGACACGAGATAGTGTGTGTGTTTAATCAACAAAAAAAGTGTTTTAAAAATTGACTCTAATAAAACTAAGCTAACAAAGTAATCGCTGTTCGGCTAGATAAAGTGGAAAAAAAATCTATTGTAAGTGAACTTTGTATTGAAGCACATCGAAACTACTGTAATTATTTTATTTTGAATTATTGTACATTAAATATGAGATATCAAACAACGCCCCCATGTGTTATCATTTTACAACTTAACTGGTTTTGTAACTAATACATCCATCCAGTAACTAGCTGGAGTACCCTCCACTGGACGGGTGAAATAAAAACTCGTTTATAACAAAGGATAGGAAATTGTGCTTCTATTTTTTCTTATTAAGATAATAAAGATTAAAAGTTCAATAAAAATACATAAAGGTACCAATACTGAAAAGAAAGATACACAGTTTTCAAGAATTCGAACAATAGAGGTTACATAGTTCATTCTAATGCTGGGAGATATACGACTTTGGTAGTTTCCTCATGTCATCCTGTACCACTGTGTCAAGTTTGGAGCTGATTGATCATGAAATGTGAAAACGTATAAGAAACAGATATACACATACATATTTTGACGTTTATTTATATAGATTAATCGTTAAATACTTTACTCTTAATTTCCTCCAGGGGGAGTGGTGGAACTGAATAGTGTTCCGGCACTTTTGTCAGTCCAATAGTGCACAGCTGCTAATAATTGGAATTATGTATTTGAAATATTTATCGTTAGAATTTGTGTTAAACTATACAGGTTGGTCCAAAATTAACTTTTCTATTTTAAAATTTAATAATTGAAGGAATACGTCTATGTAGTTTTCAACATCTTGTAGACAAACCTAGTTTTCATTGACATGTTAATAGACTTCTAGATGTACACCATTAGTGGCTCTCAGCACGTCTAACCCATGTTCGATTTCAGTCCACGTTCGCTGCAACATGCCCACAGCTACAGTGGCAATGACATCCGTTATCCCGGTCTTTAACTCCACGATGTTTGCTATTGGTGTGCGATACACGATGTCCTTAACATACCTCCAAAAAAGGAAGGCTAGTGGAGTGATGTATGGCGAACACGAAATTGGCCTACCCTTCAAGGGAAACGACGTTTTGAGCCGTGTCTTGCACGGTTGCTATTTTACACTACTCACTAAAGTGAAAAAACAACAACAACATGATAATACAAACTGTTTGAGTTGGGCTACAAGATGTTGAAAACTGCATGGTTCTATTACTTTAGTTATTTAATTATTACATAAGAAAGATAATTTTAGACTGCGCTGTATAGTTTTCCCGAAAGGGAATGGAAGGCCGCCTGGAGGGGTCATATGTTTTAACTATTCTCACCACTATACAGTAGTGTGTTGTCTGCCACTCAGTCAGTGGTCACTAAAGTGACGTCACACAAAGGACGCTTAACGTTGCAATTTGTACTGTTGTGACGTCAATAAAACGTGGACATGCTATTAATCACGAGAAAAATTATGTACTCTGTAGGCTACAACACATCATGACATATGAACTTCAAAAGCAGGAAATAAAAATATTTGTTACTCTTAATTTTGATTTTATTTACTCTTGAAACAGAACACTTTTGGGGACTCTGCTCAAGTACATCTAATAATAACAATAATTAATGCTGGACACATATTAACGCTGTCTATTGCATAATTTCAAATAACGTGTTTTAGTAGAGATGCCTTCCTGAATTGTTTTAATTCACCAGAAACGCCGTCTTTTATTCCATATCAAGTATTAAATTAATGGCAGAACTTTTATCACTGTTTTATCTAACAAGCGACAGGACTCTGTGTGTATTCATTGAGAGCTTTAACATGTTATAGAATGTGAAAATAAACACTACATCCGCCGTTGAACTGTTCTCAACTGTCTCATGTTTGTTGCCAAATATAAGTACCACAAAACCAAAATCTAAACTCAAATCTAAGTACATGTCAATTGATTAAGTCTAACGTCTTGGCTTGGAAATTCTTCTCCAACTTACATCTCTGTTATCATGAAGCACTTGTACACGTAAAACCAACAAGGCTTAGAAATTCCTCTCCAACTTACATCCTTGTTATCATGAAGCACTTGTACACGTAAAACCAACCTGGTTGGTTTTACGTGTACAAGTGCTTCATGATAACAAGGATGTAAGTTGGAGAGGAATTTCTAAGCCTTAACCTGTGTACCAGTCGCCCACGAAGATTGTTTTCTGGTGAGAACTTGCCTTCATAGGCATCTCATTATAACAAGGATGTAAGTTGGAGAGGAATTTCTACCCCTTGGTTGGTTTTACGTGTACAAGTGCTTCATGATAACAGAGATGTAAGTTGGAGAGGAATTTCTAAGCCTTGGTTGGTTTTACGTGTACAAGTGCTTCATGATAACAGGGATGTAAGGTGGAGAGGAATTTCTAACCTCGACCACTGGCATTGCCTCAAGCAGCAGCTGCGAACATCTGGTTCAATCTCACAGCCTGCACCGATTGCTGCGAGACAAAATCAACAGAAAGCGGTCGTTGACTGAAATACCAATTATTTGCATTTCATATCACAGGTGCCCGATGACCAAGTGCGTGATTTTCATAACACTGGCACACATTAGGCTATCTGCTTGTCCACGCGGGCGATCGAACTTCGAATTTTAAAGTTGTAAGTCTGTAAACTTACCGCTGACCAACCGGGGGATTTGCACACTTGAAATCTAATTTAAATCTTGGACAATAATACTTTGTTGATAAGCACAAAGCTACACAGTTCTGTGTCTGCCACGGGCATCGAAACCCGATTTTTAGCGTTATAAACCCTTAGATTCACCGCTGAGCCAATGGGGACAGTACACTTGTTAATACAACAATATGTAATTACTTGGAAACTAGTTTTTAGTCAGACGAACTTGATACCATAATGTTTGGTACACTTGGAAACTAGTTTTTAGTCAGACGAACTTGATACCATAATATTTGGTACACTTCGAAACAAGTTTCAGTCAGACGAACTTGATACCATAATGTTTGGTACACTTGGAAACAAGTTTCAGTCAGACGAACTTGATACCATAATATTTGGTACACTTGGAAACAAGTTTCAGTCAGACGAACTTGATACCATAATGTTTGGTACACTTGGAGACTAGTTTCAGTCAGACGAACTTGATACCATAATATTTGGTACACTTGTAAACTAGTTTTTAGTCAGACGAACTTGATACCATAATGTTTGGTACACTAGTTTTAGTCCTAGTATATTTTTGGCTTTAACGCTAAGAGATTAGGAAAGTTTAGACACAAGGCAATGTTTCCACTTTAAAGACAAATAGTTCAACATTTTGTCTAGCATCTGTTGTTTCCTCGTCTCATTCGAAACATTACGTTCTAGTTTTAAGGTACCATCTGTTTATGGAAGTGAATGTGTTGCGTGTAAAACGAAGGATTACAAGAGTCAAAACTCACCGTAGTGGAACGCCACTGACAGCTGGCAATCTTTCCTTTTCTTCTTCACCAAGCATTTCTAACGTGACCACGAAATGATCCGAGCTCAAAGCCTACAAAACAAAATATTCGTATATGGTGATTAACCCCATACTCGTGGGAAGTCAAAAATAGAACATCAACACAAGTAACAGTTACCCTGACATGTGTTATATTACCTGAAGTAACACGTTAACTATACAACATCAGGAGTTACCCTGACATGTGTTATACTACCTGATGTAATACGTTAACTATCCAACATCAGGAGTTACCCTGACATGAGTTATACTACCTGATGTAACACGTTAACTATCCAACATCAGGAGTTACCCTGACATGTGTTATACTACCTGATGTAATACGTTAACTATCCAACATCAGGAGTTACCCTGACATGAGTTATACTACCTGATGTAACACGTTAACTATCCAACATCAGGAGTTACCCTGACATGTGTTATACTACCT
>NW_013670679.1:0-3484 GCF_000517525.1 Limulus polyphemus | reverse complement strand
AACAGTACTTACCACTTCGTTTTATTATCAATGTCTGATCCAATGACGTCAGTTTTCGTGGTATCTAGGCAGTCGATTTGGGTCAAGCTCTTACTTCTTTGATTCTATGAATAATAAACAATGATTCTGTAATTAAAATATGGTTAAGTATCATGCTATTCTTAATTTAACAAACAGATTTCTCATACTAATCAGGCTGAATATTTTAACACACCATACTTGGATCAAGAGTAAAAAATACCCAAGAATCAATGAAAAAATCATGTGTTATTTCATCCTTCAATAACTCAAGAATTTGCTGCGTTTTGTAAGATCACAATCGTAGGATCGAATAACTTAAAAAAGGAACAAGATTATGTTAATAAACAAACAAACTTGGTGAACCAGAACACAAGTACTTCTAGAAATGTCTAACACAGTGAAGAAAAACACTACTGTGGTTTGTGTAAAGTGACACATTCCACTAGGATCTTTGTGACACAATATGAATAAAGTTTTATCTCCTAGGATGTTATGACTCAAGAAGAAGAAAAACTGGTACAGAATTTTGGTCTTTAGAGGGTTTTATCTGCCAGTATGTTATGACTTTAAGAAGAAAAACTGGTACAGAATTTTGGTCTTTAGAGGGTTTTATCTGCCAGTATGTTATGACTTCAAGAAGAAAAACTGATACAGAATTCTGGTCTTCAGAGGGTTTTATCTGCAGGGATGTTATGACTCAAAAAGAAGAAAAACTGGTACAGAATTCTGGTCTTTAGAGGGTTTTATCTGCTAGAATGTTATGACTCAAAAAGAAGAAAAACTGATACAGAACTCTGATCTTCAGAGGGTTTTATCTGCTGGTATGTTATGACTCAAGAGGAAGAAAAACTGGTACAGAATTTCAGAAGAAATATTTTAATCAATTTATCTAATTACTAAAACACAAGTAGGGTCCACTTGTTCCAAAAACACACCTAAGAACCACGTGGCATGGAACACCACTAGGAACGACGTGTCACAAAACAATAGTAACTATACGTTATAAAACACAACCAATATTTTATTAACACCAGAATCAAATGTTCGTTTATTGATTTCACTACAAATGTATCGGTGTTCAAATTGTTCCTTTTTTTTACTGTCCAAACGTTGCTACAATCGTATCATTGTTCTGATGCTGCTAGAACTGTTTTAGCGACACAATGGGCTCTGTCCACAGCGGGGAATCGAACCACACATTGTAGCGTTTTAAGTCCGTAAACGTACCGTTGAGCCACCTGGAAATACTGCTAGACTCATTAAAAGTTTATGTATTGTTTGTTTGTTTTGAATTTCGCGCAAAGCTACACGAGGGCTATCTCCGCTAGCCGTCCCTAATTTAGCAGTGTAAGATTAGAGGGAAGGCAGCTAGTCATCATCACCCACCGCCAACTCTTGAGTTGCTCTTTTACCAACGAATAGTGGGATTGACCGTCACATTATAACGCCCCCACGGCTGAAAGAGCGAGCATGTTTGTTGGGACGGGGATTCGAACACGCGACCCTCAGATTGCGAGTCGAGCGCCCTAACCACCAGGCCATGCCGGACATTTATGTATTGCATGCTTGTTTTTTACAGGATCAAATTCATGGTGGCTTGAGAATCGATACATACTAGTAGAAAACAAAATCAGTAGAGGTTAAACTCGATACGATCCCACCAGAAGCAGTGTTCTTTGTTTCGGGAAAAGCCGAGTTACATGGTGATTCTTGATAAAAAAATCTATATTCAGAATATTTTATTTACACCATGAACACAGTGAAGCTTAGGAAATGGTACATTGCATAGTAACTTCCAAAATCAACTCCATTCTGTCATCGATAATGTTCATACAAATGCGATGAAAGAAGGATAGTCCACTTGATATTTAAAACTAATATTATTACCAATATTATGCCATTAGTACTTTTTGCTGGTTAACTACAACTAATATTATGCCATTAGTACATTTTCCTGGTTAACTACAGAGAAAAATCAAAATAATTAATGTGTGCTTTTGTTTTACGACTAAAATTTCGTACTTTGGTGAAAAACGAAACAAAAAACAAACACATTAGGGTTATTCAAAGAATACTACAGACACAATATACAAATACTGGTGTCAGGAGTATAATTCTTCTTATGTTAGACGTCAGCTTTAAAAACCAGATATCAAGGCAATTTTGTTGTTCTTTCATGTTATTCAGGTTAAGTTAAAATGTCTTGCACCAGCCAATCAACAACTAAAACACGTTTCAATTTACAAATCTAGAAAAGGATCTTTTGAGAAATAAATTAGTTAACAAAAATTACTGATAATAATTATGTAAGGAATAATCTGTGACAAACATTATTCACTACAAAAAGGCTGAAACGGGACCCGATTTCTATTACTTTATGCTTCACAAAAACATACTGCACGTGTTTTAAAGTTGTTAAAATCACCACAGTCTACAATCAATACTAATGATAAGAAGATAATGATAATTTTTATTCAAATCACTGCAACCTTGTGCACTTTTATCGAGCAATTTCTTATGTCATGGGCGTGTCGTACTGTTTAAGTATATGACGTCAAAGATACACGAACTAGTTTCTAGGTTAAAAAATAACAATAAATCAGTTACAAAATGAATCAAACGGTCTACACCGTCCTCATAAGTAGTGCCATTTTCTCATCGTTAAAATTCAACACCAGCTAGTTTGTGCTTCAAGTGTTGTCTTGTTGATCGATACTAGCAACGACTGTTCGAGTCAACTGATAAGTTAACACTGTTCTCACGTCGTTTCTCTGTGGTTCAATACTGCTATTTCAACTATAATATTTGGAGAACCGTTCGGCAAATATTGATAACTTAAGGTACACTTTTCATAAACAACAATCAAATTTTTTTCTTGCAACTTTTAGAGCTGCTTTATATGTTAATGTACAAAGTAATTAATGAGTAATATAATCCTGCGTTATATAACGCTTGGATAAGTTCAAATGTAAACACACTGCAGGAAGTAACAATTCTATTTTAATTTCAGATCGAAACCCACCGTAAGTCAAAGGTCGGCTGCTCTCTCTTACTCTGAAGACCTGAAAGAAAAGGACATAACAAGGATAACTAGGAGCAAGACATCCACATGTTAACTAGGAGCAAGACATCCACATGTTAACTAGGGATGTCCGAGGAGAAAGATCTCCACATGTTAACTAGGATGTCCGAGAAGCAAGATCTCCACATGTTAACTAGGGATGTCCAAGGAGCAAGATCTCCACATGTTAACTACGGATGTCCAAGGAGCAAGATCTCCACATGTTAACTAGGGATGTCCAAGGAACAAGATCTCCACATATTAACTAGGGATGTCCAAGGAGCAAGATCTCCACATGTTAACTAGGGATGTCCGAGGAGAAAGATCTCCACATGTTAACTAGGGATGTCCGAGGAGAAAGATCTCCACATGTTAACTAGGGATGTCCGAGGAGCAAGATCT
>NW_013670678.1:73459-74356 GCF_000517525.1 Limulus polyphemus | reverse complement strand
TGTGTCGTTAAAGTTTCGTTGAAACGAAGTTACGGAAAATTAATTAACACACGGAGACGTAACAATATATTTACTTTCAGTACGTGATGTACAATTCAGCTGCCAATCTAATATCCATGGCAATTAATTCTATCCTTGTTCGCTCTTCTAGCATGTTTTAGTGCACTTATGGTTTTCAAACTACACTTATTGATGTATGACAAAAACCAATTTAGGAATAATAAATTAGATGGAAGACAAAAATATCTGAAGCTTCAATTTTACTAAGGCGTGCCTCATATCTCGACATTTATTAAGAATTATTATAAAAAATGCAGTTTGAAAGTTTCATCTTCAGTGTATTGTTTGTTTGTTTTTAACTATGCACATAGCTACACAAGGGCTATCTGTGCTCTGCCCACCACGGGTAACGAAACCAGGTTTCTAGCGTTGTAAGTCCGCAGACATGCCGCTGTGCCACTGGGGGGCTCTTCAGTGTATATAAAGTAGATTTCCCGGTTAGTAACACAAGTTGTTATGAAGAACTGGGTGATCCGATTTCAATGAAATTTGTTAACGGAATTCAGGTTGATCCCAAAAGATAAAGTTTAAGTGGGTAAGCAAACAGACAAAGTATCCGAGTTTGGAAACCATTTTAACTTTAACGACGCCAAGTGAAAGTGACATATTTATAACGCCGTGCGTACACGAGTATCTTTTCACTGGAGAAACGCTTGGTGTGCTACGGCTCAAAACATTGGAAGGCGCCAGCCTACACCACCAATATATAGCATTGCTTTTTAAGCTTGATAATTCTGGATGTTTTTACGATTATATTAGGTCATCAAGAAATTAATGTCGCTTTTTTAGATGAAAAAACCCGAACAACTTGTATATCAAACAAAACATTTATTAAAT
>NW_013670678.1:54525-72617 GCF_000517525.1 Limulus polyphemus | reverse complement strand
GAACGAAAAAGATGGTAATCTGATGGTGCCACTTCTGGAGAATATGGTAGACGTGCATTGTCGTGGAGAAGAACACCTTTCCGACTGACGAGAGAAGAGCGTTTCTGATGAAGAGCTTGATTTAAACGTTCCATTTGCTGACTATAGATCTCTGCATTGACAGTTCTCTGTGGATTAAGGAGTTCGAAATTAATTACTTCTTTGATGTCCCACAAATGCAAAGCACCACTTTCTGTGGATGGAGTCTAGGATATGAGGTCGGAAGTGGTTTTTTATCTAGGAGTGAGCCATTGTTTTTGGCATTTAATATTCGCATAGAGAATCCATTTTTCATCACCGGTGACAGTTCTGTCCAAAAATGGTTCACGCGCATTACGCGCCAGAAGAGACGAAGCACCGTTCACACGTTGGAGACGATAATCATCGGAGAGTTAGTGAGGCACCCAAAAGTGTGTTGTCTTGGGTTAGACTCAACAAGCGTCTTCAGAGCAACAATATCAATTCCAACATGTCGGCCCCTGCCATCACAGTTTTAAGGCTAAAGTCACCTGAACGAAATTTGCTGAACCATCGTTGACACTTACGAACGTTCAAAACATTTCCATAAACTTCTTTGATATTCTTTGTGGCTACAGAGGCTTTGTTTCCCTTCTTGTAATCAAACAGCATTACATGCTCAATATGTAATACACATTATATAGGCTACACTAACGTGACGTTTAGGCGGTTTGTTTAATTATTATACGTGATGTACGTGTTTTGTAGGTGGTTAAGGAGAGTGTTCCAAAACGCGATAATAATTTCTAATACACATCGCATGAACATGTTTACTAACTGCAGTGATTAAAACAAAGTACAGTATAAAAATAATATAAAAAAAGTCTGAATGCACGTCTATTTATTTGATGGCCCGACATGGCCAGGTGGTTAGGGCGCTCGACTTGCAATTTGAAGGTCGCGAGTTCAAACCCTCGTCCCACCAAACAAGCTCAACCTTTCAGCCGTGGGGCGTTATATTGTTACGGTCAATCCTTTGGTGAATTCGTTGGTAAAAGAGTAGCCCAAGAGTTGGCGGTGGGTGGTGATGACTAGCTACCTTCCCTCTAGTCCTACACTGCTAAATTAGGGACGGCTAGCGCAGATAGCCCTCGTGTAGCTTTGCGCGAAATTCAAAACAAACAGATTATTTTTTGGATAAACATAATGATGAAATGCATTTTAAACAAATGGAAGAGTACAGAAGGTGGTGAAATATGAAATATACTTTTGCTATCAAGATCGAAAATTCTCGCAAACTCACATTTCTTTGTGGCGAAAACACAAAGTTAAAACAAATATATTTATGTTAATATATTTACAAGTAATACATTTTTAACCTTTGGTAAATGTGAAAAATAAGCAAGACGTGTAAGAAACCAGTTACTGAAACTTAATAAAAGGATAGTAAAATATAAAGAGCATATAACAATTTTACAGAGTTTTTATTTTAATCATTATAGGTTTACATCGAATAACAAACACGTGCGCTCAACAGTCTACATGCTTGTTTAGGGAGGAGGGGAAAACGCAAGCTTTTCTTTTTGAAGTTTACAGTTATAATCAGAAAATGCCAAATATTAAGGTATTTGGGGGTTCTTCTCACCAAGATCTTGCACAGAAGATAGTTTATAGACTTGGAATCGAGATAGGGAAAGTGGTCTTAAAAAAATTCAGTAACCAAGAAACAAGGTAAGTCGTCGGCCTTTTAGTTTTATTTCATCAATTTATGTTTCGTGGTGAACTTCGTACCTTTATTATGCAACCTAGTCTTAAACCTACATCAATTATCTCTATTAACACTGATTTTGAAGCCCTAATTATTAACAATTTGAGAGAAACCTTATAAACGAGTGTGTCACAATTGTGTTCAGGGGTGAGAAAATTCATCTCTTTCACCGTGAGTACTAATATCTTGACAGTTAGTACTACTAGTTACTTAAAATCATAAATATAAATATAATTACTAGTTACTTGTAAGTTAGTATAATGTTTGCAGATGTCTTGAACTGGTAGTGAAACTTTATTACAAATGTACATTTAGAGAAGCGTATGTCATCATCAGGTACATGAATAGGTAGTGTCATAAGTGAAAGAAACTTTATTACCAATGTACAACATTTCTTTCACTACCATTTCAAGCCATCTCCAAACTTTATTTCCAAAAGGTGGGTTCTTCATCATCAAATTTAAGTAAGTATAACTATAAGTTAAAAAATTACTTACTTGTAAGTTGTGAACATTTTTTATTTGTATATACAACCAGTCCTCAAATGTTTCATTGGATAATTGTTCTGAAACTTACAAACTTGGTCATGTCACAAGTGTATGACTGATGGAAATCTTTCCCATTTAAATATAGATGCAGTTAAAACGAATAGAAATAGATATGTAATAAGATGAGACTGATGAAATTAAGGAGAAACTATTCACCAAGATAATTAATTTGACTATTAATGACGTTTGTAATTATGAGACATTTCAATTTTAGGCACATAGATTGGGAAAATAGATTTTTAGAAACAATTTAGATGGTTTTCTTCACCAGTTAGTTAGAGAACCTACTGGGAACAATGCTATTTGAGATACATTCTTCACTTCTAGTAAAGAAATCTGGGTACAAATGATCATTGCTTAATTAGATTTGATGTTTTGCTGCTTACAGAGATAATGAGAGTTTGATTCCAAATTTCAAAAAAAGCAAATTTTGAAGAGATTAGACAAAAATTATCTGCTGTAAGTTGGGAAAGTAATTACTTGTAGATACTAATTAATTGTGGAAAATTTTTTAAAATAAATTCTTAATTATTCAAGATAGGCTTGTTCATTATAGATAAATAAGGGTAGCTTCAAGAAAAAAAAAAACAGTTTTGCACATAAAGGGTATAAAGGGTAAAATCAAAGAAAAGCATTATAAATATAAGTAATAAAAATTGACTGTGATGATGTGAAATTTGGAGGATTATAAAAGGTTAAGAGAGTTGGTCAAATAGCAAATTAGGAAATCAAAAAAATATATGAAAAAAGGTTAGCTGAAAGTCTAAAAATTAATAGTAAGGATTTCTTCAAATACATTATGGGTGACAAAAATGTTAGAATGGGAGTAAGGCCTTTGAATCGTGATACAGAAAGGCTAATATATGATGATTATTGATGGCTTGGTTATTAAATTCTATTTTCTCTTCAGTTTTTACTAAAGAAGATTTAAAGAATATTCCTCATCCTGAACATTTGCTAAGTTGAACAAGATGATCACATTTATTCTGAGCTTATTCAGAAAAAGACTATAAAAAAAACTGGGAAGTTTAAAGGATGATAAAACTCCTGGACCAGGTAATATTTAACCAAGGATTTTGATAGATGTTGAAGATTGGATATGTGAGCAACTTTTTACTATTTTTCTAAGCCTTTGAATAGTAGGCTAATGATATTTCTCTTTTCAAGGGAGGTAATAAAAATTGTCCCAGTAATCATAGGTTTACTATTAGTTTTACATCAGTGGTGTTTTTGACACTCTTTGAAGAGGTTACTGCTTATACAGATGAGGGTACTGGTTTGATTTTGTTTTATCTTGAGTTTCAGAAAGCATTTTACAAGATGTCACATAAATGGCTTGTTAAAAATTATCTGTAGGTGTGGAGGATAGGCTGTGTCATTGGATAGAAAGCTGGCAAGGTGGAAGATAGCAGAGTTATATATGAAGTTTAGTCAAACTGGATTAATATTAAGAATGGAGTACCTCAGGGCTTAGTGTTAATACCTTTGCTTTTTTAATTTACATCAATCACATAGATGAATGAATGGTCAATAGATTCTATTTGCTGATAACATTAAAGATTTGGGCATTGTTGGCTGTGAGGAGGATGCTACTGCCTTACAAAAGGATTAGGATTATTTGTTGAGTTGGGTGAATATATGATATATTACTTTTAATTATAATAAATGCAAGGTAATGGATGTGAGATATCACAGTTTAGTATATACGTTGGGTGTAAAATAACCTTAATAGTGTTATGAAAGAAAAACAAATCATGGTGTTCTAGTTCATCAGTATCTTAAGCTATCTAAGCAATGTGTTGTAGCTAGTGGCAGGGAAAATAGGATTTTAGGTTGTATCTACAGGACCCCCAGCAGCACAGTGGTATGTCTGTGGATTTATACCACTAGAAACAGGGTTTCAATACCTGTGGTGGTAGCTCATTGAGTTGCTTTGTGCTTAACTACAAACAAATAAACATGTATGTACAGAAATATAGGATACAAGTCAAAAGAGGTTATAATGCCATTGTATAGGTCATTAGTTAGGTCAAATTTGGAGTACTGTGTTCATTCTTTGATGCTTTACTTTTGGGAGGATATTGAATTCTTGGAAAGGGTTCAGAGGAGGGCTGCTAGCTAGGATGGAAAAATCGGAATACAAGGACAGATTAAAATCTCTGAACTTGTTTTCACTTACAAAAAGAAGAGTTAGGGGGATGTGATTGAGGTGTTTTTGGTTGTTATGAATATTGATAATGTTGATGAATTATTTTTGTTTATATTTAACTGTGAGAATGGTAAGACTAGGGGACACTAGTATAAATTTTGGCAGGGTAGGAGTCGTCTTCAGCTAAGATGGCTAAATTTTTCTAACCTTTGGAATGGGTTGCCTTCAGATGTGGTAGATGCACTTAATTTGAAGGAGTTAAAGGGAAAATTGATAAGTATTTGGATGATAAGGGTTGCTTTTGAGATTTTTAGTGCTTAACTTAAATTAGTAGATAGAATAGCTTAGATGGACCAAAACGTCCCTTGTTCTTTAATGCCATATTTATAGTTGGATGGTTTGTTGAGTGCTTAATTACTGAGCATTCTGATGCAGACCTTTTCTCTGGAAAAAATATTTCAAGCTCTAAGCTTGTGAGGGGTGTAGTGTGATGACATGCTTTATTATTTCTATACTAGGTCAAATGCTTATTAAACTTTTCTTGGATTTACTTGTGTAAATATACTTGGGTTCTTTGGTTTGCTTTGTAAGTTTGCAGATGTGACTTGTTGCTTTATATTTTCATCATAAGTTCTAGACTTGTAAAGAAATGTTATAGTGAAGTGGGAGTACGTTTGGGAATATAATCTATTTCACAATGCATATGAAATGAATTATGATACAAATATATATCTTTACATCTTATTACTTTTATTTTTTGTCATTATGGTGTTTAGCTGTGGTCTGTGAGTATTAAACACTAAGAGCTACATTTAATTATTAAATAAGTTAATAGATCATAAACTATCCCTGTAATATAACTTTTACATTCCTGGAGTCATTCTAATAGCCCTAATTTGAATCCTTTCCAATAATTCAGTATCCTTTCTTAGATAAGGAGACAAAACAGTAGACACAGAGTATTCCAAATAAGGCCTAATTAGTGATTTGTATAGAGAGCTAATTACCCCTTTGCACTTTGTCACTATGTCTATAAGAACACCCTAAAATTATTACAGGATTTACTGCTGGCAACAGAGTTCTGCTTCAGTGGTTTGAGTAACTTATCCACCACTATGCCAAGACCTTTTCTTCAGACACTTTGTTGAGCTGGTTCTCATCTGTATAAAATATGTAATTCAATTTATAATAACCCAGGTTCATTATTTTGTACTTACTATAATTAAAGGTAATTTGCTAAATATTTATTTGGTTCAACTTACCAGTTGATGTAGGTCATTCTGTAATGCCTCAATAACTTCAATACGGGAAGAAATATCTGAGCTTAATGGTATGAATGTACTTAATGTAAACAAGTAAAGAAAAAATTTTCCAAAAAGGGAGTAAATATAGGGATGGCTAATGTCAATCCTTCAAAAACAATGCAAAGAAGGTAGTAGGGATGGTATTTGCATTATCCCTAAATAATAGCACAGGCATACAGTGTCATAGAATGTTAACAGACAATTAATAGGATAAATTAAAACTCAGTTGTTATTGAATAGTTATATATTGCTATATGTTAATTCTTACTTGTGCTATTATGTAGGGATGATGCAAGTGTCATCACTGATATCTTGTTTGCATTGTTTTTGAAGGATTGATATTAGCCATCTCTACATTTACTTCCTTTTTTGAAAAGTTTTTTCCTTACTTGTTAGCTTGTTTTTTTAATGCAGTGTTTCAATAGATGTAGGAAGGTTGTATTTATAACCAAGTTCTAAATACAATGAGGTTCCAATGTAGTATTTATTGTTTATCTGTTATTGGCTGGTAATTCCTGTTTCATCCTGTACTTAAGCTTTTTAAAGGAACACCAAATTTCTGTAAGAAAGCTAACTTCAAGGGGTAATTATAACATCATTTACACTAGAATTATGATTTTTTACAAATTACTACTAGTTATTAATAATACTTATAAATGTGGACACTCCATCTGAAACTATGTCACTTCAGTTAAATTTGTTGACAACATTGTTTTGGTTTATGAGGTATCATGTAATAAAAAAAAAAAAGCAGAATGAGGAACAAGAAATTCAAGCTTTTTTGCTGTGATATTGACAGACATTCCCAGAACTTGTAACTTGTTCATTACAAAGGTATAAAAGGAAATACTGTATATTACTGAGAAGTTCTGATGACCTATAGAGGAGATATTTAAAATACCATTTTGATGAACAATTCAAGCCATTCCTATATAGGCAGTGCTATTGCCTGCCTGATAAAAAAGAACAAAGGACCAAGCACTAATCCCTGAGGTCTAAAGTAATTCACTAGTAATAAGGGTCCAGTTTGACTGGACTCCATTAATAATATTCTTTCTTCCATCCAATCACCCTATACACTAATTAACTAGTCTTTCTCCAACTCCTACCCATGTAATTTGATTAGTTAACCTTTTGTATAGTATCTTATTAGAAATATTTTGAAAATCTAAGTACATCATGTCCAAACCCTTTTTCTCATTCAGGTAAAGAGTAATGTCCATAAAGAAAAAGGTAACAGATTACTAAACAATATTTCACTTTGGTGAATCCATGTGGGCTTTTATTTATATCATATATCACTAAATGATTTTATAAAACTTTTGTCATCAGACTAACATTTTTCCCACTACAGAAGTAAATCTAACTTGCCTAAAACAATGAATAAATTTTAGATAATAATATTGTAGTAGCTCAGACATCCTTTGTGATGTCAGTTTTGGTTTTCTTGCTCAATATATTTTGTAAACATCTTTGTGAAATTTCTGTATTTTTATAAATTATGTTTACCTATTGCAAACTCCAACTTGTCTTTAGTACATACTTGTTATAAAATTTTAAGTAGACAAGTTTCTGTACTACTTTTCAGTGTTGAGATAGGGGAGTCTGTGAGAGGAGAAGATGTATACATTATCCAAAGTGGATGTGGGGAAGTTAATGACAACTTGATGGAGTTACTGATTATGATCAATGCTTGTAAAATAGCCTCAGCATCAAGAGTCACAGCTGTTATTCCCTGCTTTCCTTATGCTCGGCAAGATAAGAAAGACAAGGTAAAGATAATTTCTAAAATTATCCATTTTACTTTTTACCTAAAATGGAATTTATTTAATTAATTATTGCACCACATGTTCTATGTAGAAGAGAACATTATAAACACACTACAGTTACTATTTTACAGTGAGTATTGTGCATAAGCTCATGATACTGAAATTCCTTCAAAATTTGTGCAAGAAAGCACCTGACAAGTTGTAATCAAGAGAATCTGTGGAGAAGAGAGCAAGAAATTTACATATGATAGTGAAAAAAACAACAAAATTGGGTCTAATATCCCATGGACAGTTGTGCAGGTGAGGAATATAACTTAAAAAGTAAAATTGTAATATATTCTATTTTACAAGAGTCCTGATAAGTAGACTTGAAAATTTGTCATTAGAGGCACATTACCAATTGATAAGAATGTGGAAGGATACAAGCTCAAACCATGAGTGGTAGGAGGGATAAATATACCAGCAGAATGGTACAAATAGGTAACTTTTGTAATCATGAATAACAAATAAATTTATCCATGTCAGTCAACCAATAAAGGCATGACCTCAAGATATACTTAGGAGAAACTCCATCAGTGCTTTATATAAAAATTCCTCACCAAGGCAATATTCTAGCATTAAAGCTGGATAAGTCAAGGTATGAAAGCAAAGTAAAATATCAAATGGACAAATTTAAGACAGGAATCTAAATGTACTTTTGATAGGGAAAAAAGTATTAAATTGTGAAAATGAGGAAGTTGAGAAGAAAAACATAAAGCTTCAAAGGATGGAGGTCTTGAGTTGTTCACTCTCACATAAGGGGGTCCTGGACTGAAAATGTTTGAGAATCTCTGTTCTAGAGGTGTAATGTTATACTTGAAGTTTGCACCTTCATTATCTTTTTCCCTGTAGTGGGGGGGATCCAAAAACCTCAGCAACTGTTACAAATACTAATACACTTAAAAATAAGTACTTAATGTGATTCCATTTACATTTTATAATAACAAATTTATTTTTTATTGAAGAGGTTACAGAAGAGAGGTAGTAAAACAAATTCTTATGTCTGGTGTCACCAATGTAAAAACAAAATAATCAGATATAAAATATCTTCACTGTATTTTTAAAACTATTTGCTACAAAAGATAGTATGTTTAAAATACAAATGTATTGTCACCAGGGTTTGAAATTAATGCCAGCAAATTACTGGTTCATGTTGCTGTTTTGCTAGTAAAATGTAGTAGACACTAGAAAGAAATTGCATTTGAGTATCAGTACATCTGTCTGTGTTTCAGTCACTTATATTGCAAGATTCTAAGTACAGAATTTTATTATAATTGTGGTTGACAATTGTTTCACTTACTGGCATCATGTCAATTTTGCTATCCCTATGTGACCTGCACAACATATCCAGGCCAAGTGTCAGGAAATGGTTATAGTCAGACTACAGGTTGAACTTGGTTGATTGACAAGTTATGGGCCAGCCAGCTAGCTGTGTACCATCTGGCCTCTTCAGTGCAGGTTTGCTAGTAGAGTGGTTAGAAATACTATATCCAAGTGGTTATTTCTTGGAGATAATAATAAAATAGAAATCACTCAAAGTACAGACATTTCTACCACATTCCCCTTCATACATCCATGATTAATACAAATGTTAGGCCTGTTGGATTCTTGTACTTTGTAGCTTTTAATGTTTAAAACTATAACTTTATAGTAAAATACTATAATATTTGATATTTTGAAATATTTTAAAGAAAAAATCACAGAAAAATTATTAATAGGATATAAACATACTTATTGATATTTAATACATGAAATATTTAATTTTGACACAGTTACAGTTAATTTTAGGGAATAATAATGTTAAGGTTGAGATTTTGTAAAGTTGAAGTTCATTCCAGACAATTGTTGAACTCTGTCCCTATTTCCATCCTTCTAAAGCTGTCTAGTTTATTATTTTCTAATTGTGCTTTTAACTACTGTTGTATTACCATGTGCTCTCTAGGTCCCATGAATGTACTGTTAGGCTGTATTCAAATATTTGATTTGCAATTCCCATAATTTTTTTTAAACAAAACTCACCCAAAAAGTGCCCTTTACTTAATGTATAACATAAGTTATTTTTTTTGTATATTTGAATGGTGTATTTTCTTGCAGTAAAATTCATGTAGTAAAAATATTTGATTTTCAGAGCCGGGCACCAATATCAGCCAAGCTAGTAGCCAATATGTTATCAGTTGCAGGAGCAGATCATATCATCACAATGGATCTCCATGCCTCTCAGATCCAGGTAAGTAAGTTGACTTTTTTTTTTTAGTGTGAGTGTTGTCAGGAATGACCGTGTGATTTACATTTGTATTAAATAAGGTTTCCTGATCTTGCAAAATGGTGTGTTTATGGCATGGATTTTTCACACAGGAACTTCATTGAAAAATGCACATTTATTTAAGGATGGAATGAATTTACAAAATGACATAGGTCATCAGATGGAGACATAAAGCCAACTAGGGCTAGAGAAGTTCACTTAATACATATTCAGGTGGGATTAGTTGGAGAAATAACTAGAAAGTTTTTCTTGTTGGGAGTAAACCACAAACAATAAAGACAAAGAAGATTGATTTACTACAACTATATGCATGATGTACTTCATGGGCTTTCTCTACAATTTTGACACATGGAACTAGTCAAAAGTGTATCGATTTTGTCAAATGACTAATCAAGTTAGGCTAATTTAGTATAAAAGTTAGAGGCATAATATCTGTTAATTATATGTAAAAAGATGGTAGAATACTAGTGAACAAACTTAATGCATTGGTTGTCCTGCATATAAAAAGGGTGTCCTTTCATAAGTAAAAATAAAATCACTCGCAGTAATGTCAGGATATGCATGTGCGAGCACACACACACAAAACTTTAAAAGGTTATATCAAATGTCTGATTGATATGAAGTTCCTTATTAAGATCAATACCACGACATTGTTGACACAATGTTGTGTATTCACTCATGCCTCATCAAACAATTTGGGCCTACCCCTCGGATATACTGTAAAATGCTTGTCAACATTCCACGAAAAAGAGACGAGAACAAAAACATTGATACAAATGTTTTATTTTGTTTTGACAGTTTGAATAATTACCATAAACAAGTCAGCTCAGTTAAAATAGTGGGATACAGTAATGGGATCACTACCAGAATCCCTCAAAAAATACTACAGCAAAAATAATGCCAGGGTCATTTACAAGAGTCCCATAGGTAGAATTTAATAAATTAAAAAAAAAGCACTTCAATGTCAATGAAAAACTTTATTTACAATGTACACTACATGTTTACCTTCTGTAAGTGGAGAAGAGCATGTTAATGTTCAATGAAAAACTTTATTTACAATGTACACTACATGTTAACCTTCTGCAAGTGGAGAAGAGCATGTTAATGTTCAATGAAAAACTTTATTTACAATGTACAGTACATGTTTACATTCTGCAAGTGGAGAAGAGCATGTTAATGTTCAATGAAAAACTTTATTTACAATGTACACTACATGTTTACCTTCTGTAAGTGGAGAAGAGCATGTTAATGTTCAATGAAAAACTTTATTTACAATGTACACTACATGTTTACCTTCTGCAAGTGGAAAAGAGCATGCTGATGTTCAATGAAAAACTTTATTTACAATGTACACTACATGTTTACCTTCTGCAAGTGGAAAAGAGCATGTTAATGTTCAATGAAAAACTTTATTTACAAAGTACACTACATGTTTACCTTCTGCAAGTGGAAGAAAGCATGTCAGTGTTTAATGAAAAACTTTATTTACAATGTACACTACATGTTTACCTTCTGCAAGTGGAAAAGAGCATGTTAATGTTCAATGAAAAACTTTATTTACAATTTATGCTGCATATAGTTTCTCTTTATGATATTTTATCAGTGTCGAAGAAGTTAAGGGCACTTTTGTGCTCAACGAAAATGTATTATTTGTAATGTACACTACACGTTACTTACCCTCAACAAGTGTTAAATTAGGACAATATGCAAGAGGATAAAATGAACAACTTTTTCAATAAGCATGAAAATATCTTCTGTTTTTAAGGTATCAATACTTAAAAGTGACTACTTGATTTCTTGTTTTCCTTTATGATTTATTTTGGTCCAATTAACATGTTTATAAACAGATTATAGTAAGAACCTGCTTGGGTACCAACTACTAAACTTTGATATCTTACAAATTATTTTCAAGCAGAAATTAAAGAAACACCTTGAAGATTTTAAATTTTAAACTACTTGTCATTTGATGTCATTTGTCTCAAATATGTGCAGCACTCAAGCAATATGAAAACATTGTCATATAACAGACAAGATTTTATAATTTTATTTTGCTTTTGGGGATAATATTAAACTATATGAGACCAGTCGTGCTAAACTTCCCCTATTTTCTTTCTGGAATGACTGCATATTATAACAGAAAACCACAATTGTTTATCCTGAGTAGCTTAAAGCTTGTAACAGTATATATTTATTTATACTTAAATTTTATTGTTTTATTGCCCTTTGAACCATGTTTAACTAGTATTCGCACCATATAAATTGCAAATCATATGGGGAATGTACAGCTCATGTTATGATATTGAATTACATAATGCATGGACTACTTGCGAGTTTACCTCATGAAAATTATTATTATTATTATTAATATTATTTATTTTAATTTATCTAACCCAAAAAGTTTTCAATTTTTACATTTTAGTTACTTTTATAACAATAAATAAAAAATACACATGAAAACCAAAAATAAATTACTTACCAGTGTCTTTTTTTTTTTTCTGCTGTCGACTGTCAATAAAACTTAATTCTACTTTTTTATACTAATGGTACTATTACATTAAATAATTTTTATTTAATTAGATAATGCACCAAAGAACACAGAATAATAACATGCAAAAAGGAAACAATGTCCCATAACTATTACTATTTTTCTTGTTTTCTAACCGTGGGACAGAACCATTAAAAATTCAGCTAAAAGTCAACGTGTTTCTTGTAGGAATAAAGGTTTAACTTGAAGGAAAATAGGCAATTCTCTGTACAGAAAACATAATACAATACATCATTTGATAGAGAACTTTGGCTTTTTGTTGGTTATAAGTAATATAGTCTTGTATGTCAGAGAGACTATCGGCAAGTTCTGAAAGAGAGAATATGACAGGTGGGTGTGGTAAGAGGGGGTCTGATTTTTAATTTTATTGCCCTTTAATTAAATAAGATTGAAGACTATGTAAATTATGCTTTGCCTGAGCAATGGCAACAGTATAATGAATAATATACATTAAATTTTGTACTTCTCAGAGAGGTGGTAAAAATTTAGAGAAGAGGGAAGAAAAGAATAACAAACATCACAGTTTTCATACCAGGAAAGATTGAGAATTTAAAAAAAATATTTCCTTATAAAATTAAGAACTTAAAACTTAAATAATATTAAACTGGTTTATTATCTACATTCTAATACTGAGTTTATTCCTACATATTGATGATAAAGTAGTTTAATTAAATTTTGAATGTAACTCTGTGAAAGGTTGTAACATATGCACTTTGACCTACTCGAGGTGAAAAGGTTAACCATGTGGTACTTTCACATGACTTTATTTTTGTGCAATTTATTGTCATTGATGAAGCCTGTTAGAAGTTGATGGTGGACAGCTCTGTGTAAACTGTATACTGTTTAGTTCATTGTGGTACAAAGTTCAAAGCAAATACTTGTACTTGCCTTGCATATGGGGTGTTTTACAGTGTATATTTAGTCAAATCTCATGCATCCTGACAAATTCTCATGTGTACGGGACTTGGAAGTTTGGGTTAACTAGAACCATGCAAAGGTCTGAATCTTGGCTGTGATGGTCTTAGTGATTCACCATGTCACTGAGCCACTAATTTCATGTTGTTGTTGAACAGTTTGACTTTTGTCTTCTGAGAAAGAGATGGTAAGATCCATATAGGTTGGAGAGATTTGAAGACGAATCTGGCTTTGTTGATTTGTGATCTGGTGTTTTTATCTGTGCCTCCATCTTTTGAGGTGACACTTGCCAACTTCTTCTATACTGTCTACATTGAGCAGCTCTGGGTTCTGTTGTCTGTTGTTGATTCTCATCATCTTGGTCTTGTTAACGTTTATGCGCAGCCCAGTTTTTGTATCTTCCTCAGCAAGTTGTTGAGTCTCGGATTGCATGTTCTGCTGCTTGTGGGACAGGAGACATAGATCATCCGCAAGATCGAAATCTTCAAGGTGATTCATGAATGTCCACTGGATGCCTGTCTTTGTGTTGTTGGTAGTCTGCCTTATCACCCAGTTTATAACAATCAGGAATATTGTTGGTGAAAGCAAACATCTCTGCCTGACGTTGATCTGAACCGTAAAGAGCTCTGAAAGTTTTCCATTGTATAACCTTGTAAATGAATATCAAAAAGTTTTTCAGCAAAACTTTATATTTTATCTGCTATTTTCTCTACCCTAACACTAAATGCTACAAAATTTGCAATGTAGAGGAAAATGAAAAGATGAAAAATATAAAATAAATCTAAATTACCTTTTTTTTTTCTTTCTAGAATAACTGCACATTGTAATAGACAATCACACTGTTTATTCTTACAACTAAAGCTAATACTTTTCAGAGTTGTCACTCATTTATCTTGTTGCTTTATGGTTGTACTGTATACTCTCTCAGAGTACAGCAAAAGCTATTATCACAGAGAGACAGCTTTGTATAAACAAACAGTCAAGTTACCAGTACATTCATCAAATTACATAGTTATGCTCCTGATGTGCATGTGCTATCTTGAGTATTTTTATTTTTTGTTTCACTAAGTTTTTTATCTAACCTAATATATTTCTAATCTCTACATTTTATTAACTTTTATGAAAGTAAATAAAAATTTACATAAAAATTAAGAAATTTAGTACAATTGTAGTAGGACATAAAATTTATATTCTTTTCAAATATACAACTAAGAGCATAAAATATTAACACCTACTGAATAATGTCCTAAAACTGCTGTAATTTAACAGGTTTTTTTAACTAAACTATAAGTGGGTTAAAATAATTCTGTTAGTTGGTTGAGGTGAGCTTGGTACTAGTAAAAATTAAATTGTGTATTAAGTAATTTTAAATCTGTTGTCAGAATGAGTTCATCTTATAGAGAATTCATTAAATTAAAATTTTCTCTTCCTATTGGTTATAAATATTCCAATAGCAAATCTTGGAGAAAATTATTGACATTTTGTTTTAAAAGATAGAATGTGATAGGAGGGGTATGGCATTAAGATTTGACTTTCTTTCATATATCTCAGTAAATCAAGGAGATTAGAGGTTATAAGTTTATCTTATGGCTTAGAAATATTTATATGTATGTAATTTTTCCCAAACTTAGAAGATCATAGAAGGGAAAAAAAATCTAAAATGGGCAATTTGGAACAAAGAAGTGTCGCGTGATAACAGAGAAGTGAATATTGAGAATGTCTTCAAATATATCATTTTGAAACTAAGAAATTTATACTTATTTTACAATTAAAATTATAAACTACATTTTGATGCCAAGTTTATTATCATACATTGATAATGAAGCTGTTTAATTAAGTTTTAAGTGTAACTATAAAAAGTTTTGACATGTACACTTTGATCCTACCTGATGTTATAGGGTTAAACATTGTAAATTTTGAATAACCTTTTCTCTTGTTTTGATCTTTTCAAAGAAGGCACATCATTTTAATTTTCTTGGCTTAAAAGAATGTCAAAAAGGCAATCACCTACCAGAGAATGTCTGTGAGAAGCTTTATAAAATGGTTGCTGTATGTTTCTGTTACATAAGGTTTTAAACTAATATCATAGAAGCTTTAATGAGAAAAACAATAAAAATAAACATTTTTATTACTGAGATATTTTTTGCTTCGTTTATATGACATTATGTTGATTAATTTATGAGATTTTCAAGTCACTTCAAAATATCAGTTCATGTTGTATCTCACTGCCTTTAGTTGATTATCAGTCCTTGGCTTGGTTAAAAAATGTTTCTTAAAATTTTTGTCAAAATTTATCTTAATATATGCGCACCTTACTTGTATATAAGATGTATAAAGCATTAATTTCATTTAATATGCTTTTACCTTTTATATTTGTTGCTGATGTATTTTAAGAATAGTACTTCATATTTCTTTTTAGCCATAGTACAGCGGCTCATAGAATTGAGTTTTTCAAGTACAAGCTTTTAGCTCATAGCTCCATTATCTCTTGATCGATTTGACATGTAATTACAGTTTTGGATTCAGGAGGTCAAATCCATTTGAATGATGTATTTGAACACACCCAAGGTCTCATAGATTAATTTATTCTAATCTTGCTTAAAAGAATTTCAATTTGAGAGTAGGCTGGTAAAAATCTTGATGAGTAATAAAATTTAATCAGATATACGTGTATCCCATGCTTGGTATTGTTGGTGCACAAAAGTACAGCTAATAAAAAGGAAAAAAGGTCTCATAGATTAATTTACTCTAATCCTGCTGTCTAAAAGAATTTCAAGTGCTGCGGCTGTTGAGGATTCTCTTTTGTTAGTATTATACATAGCTTGTGTGCTAGATAATTCAGAAGAATACATTAGTAACATCAGTGCCACATGTTCTTCAAATGCTTTATAAACATAGGTTCACTGTGTTAAGTAAAATACAATTAACACCATAAATATATTTATTTAACTTGTATACTAAACAGTGTTAAGTTGTCAATTTACACCATTTTCCTCTCATTTGATAGATATCTAAATATGTAGAAATTGAATGATATTTTCATTCATATTAACATATTTTTTTCTTGCCATTCATGTGCTTATTACACTAAATTCTGTAATTATAGATATTTCATTAGGTTTTATGGTGCATATGATGTAAAAAAAATTAAAATGAATGTTTGGGCCAGATCAGGTATATGATTTTAAGAAGTCAAGCATTATATTTTATATCTGATTTCTGAGGGAGTACCACAAAGCAGACAAAATTTATTGTTTCTGATGCTATTTCTCTCAAAGGTTGTCAGTTAATAGTAACAGTCATTTGAGTTTAGAGTAAATACAGAACATTTATGTCAGAATATTCATATAAATTAGAAAGGTTAGAATAAACATTATACCCTTCTCTTTAATCTGTAGTATTAAAAATATATTTTAGGGAAATTCTGGTGTCTCAAATAAAATGAAGCTTAGGTAGGCCTGTCATATATAAACATACTATGTGTCTTCTATCTCCTTGTATTAATATTGTAAATTTTCAAATTTGTTACATGTTCAGTTTTCACAAAACACACTGGTCAAAAGGATCATTAAGTTATTAGTACTCTACCTATTTTTCTGAGTCATTTACTACTCTTACCTTCTCGCAGGAAAGATAGCTGCAAAATCACTCTTAGTATGTGAAATTAGTTATCTTTCTTACTAGCAGTCAAGAAACCTCTAAGTAATGACCATTGATGTGGGTAGTGCTGGTCACTTAGGGTAAGTCTAGAATTAAAGATCTAAGTAATTAATGTGAGAATTACCAGAGATAGACTTGTTTACAATCTGAGTTAGGGCCTTCACTCTTGGCAAATATAATACATTTTAACTGTGTGTTTTTTTTTTAATGAAGAATATTTATTGTGTTTTTACATTTGTGTTCAGTCTCTCTTTATTTCTCTTGAACTCCGTAAAGAGAGTACAAAATTGTTTTGCAGTAAATATATTGATGAATCTCCCAATTATCAGTGGTCCTATCTTGTCACTGAAAGTACCATAAACTTAAGGGAAAATCAAAGCAGAGTTATAAATCAAATTAGAACAACATGAAATTTGAGGTATGAACTGAAAAAGAAGGTGCTTATAGATTTTACATGACATTTAAAAAGTTATATTTTATTGCTCATCCATTAGTAACTCTTAAATATCTATGATATGAAAAATTAAATGACAGTATTGTAAACCTGATGAATTGGAAAAGGTCTTCTTATTTCAAATAGAAATGGATAAAGATATTATATTTTGTTTTACCGTTAAAATGTGAAGTCATTGTAACAAAATCTCAATTTTTTTTTTTTATGTACAAATAAAATATGACTTGGATGATATTTTATGTCAAAGTTTGTTATAGTTTTTCTCAACAAACTTTTATATAATAAAACAGTTTTGTATGTATGTATGTTTTTTGTATGTATTTATGTATTTTATCTCATTTCTGCAATCACTAGAAAGTTCATGATGAAATTTAAACTTCATGCATTGTTGTAACTACTCTTAAAATCTGTAAAATCTTTACTCAGTAAAATTTGATATGCCACTTTCACATGTTGAACTGCTTGTAAATGTAAAATCTGATATGTCAGTTTCACACGCACAGTTGAAACTGCTTGTATTAGGTCGTCAAGAAATTAATGTTGCATTTTGGAACAAAAAATGTACATCACTTATAATAGTTAGATGAGCTGCCTAAATGTCATGTTAGTGTAGCCTATATAATGTGTAAAGTTTAATATGCTCTAATCACTTATAGTGATGGCACACAATGAGACATACAT
>NW_013670678.1:48494-53631 GCF_000517525.1 Limulus polyphemus | reverse complement strand
TCAATGAAAAACTTTATTTACAATGTACACTACATGTTTACCTTCTGCAAGTGGAGAAGAGCATGTTAATGTTCAATGAAAAACTTTATTTACAATGTACACTACATGTTTACCTTCTGCAAGTGGAGAAGAGCATGTTAATGTTCAATGAAAAACTTTATTTACAATGTACACTACATATTTACCTTCTGCAAGTGGAGAAGAGCATGTTAATGTTCAATGAAAAACTTTATTTACAATTTACACTGCATGTTGTTTCCCTTTATGAGTGCAAAGTAATTTTCATGATGAGACTAAAAATAGTTTTCTTCATCTGAACATTTTCAAATATCATTTGCATAACCCCTAAAACCTAAATATATATCAAAGGTTTTTTTTTCTGAAAAACTATATTTTAATAGTTATTTTCTTTACCCTTACTCTTTATGAGGTCGGTTGATTTGATCGACCTTGTAACCACAATAAAAATATTAGGAAATAATTCTAAATTTCCCCTATTTTCTATCTGGAATGACTGCAAATTGTAACAAAAAACCATAATTGTTTATCCTAAGTAACTTAAAGATTGTTACAGTATACATCTATTTATACTTGCATTTTATTGTTTTATTGCCCTTTGAACTGTGTCTAACTGCTATTCGCACCATATAAATTGCAAATTATGTGGCAAATGTGAAGCTCCCATTATGGTATCAAATTACATAATGCACGAACTACTTGCAAGCATAACTCATAAAAAATTATTATTATTAATATTATTTATTTTACTTATTTATCTAACTTAAAAGTTTTAAATTTTTACATTTTAGTTACATTTATAATAATAAGTAAAGAAAACACATGAAAAACAAGAAATAAAGTACCTACCTGTTTTTTTTTTGTTCTCAACTATCGAAGAAACGTAACTACTTTTTTTATACTAGTTGTACTACTGCATTAAATAATTTCTATTTAATTAGATAAAGCACCAAAGAACACAGAGTAATAACATGCAAAAACATGAAAAAAGGAAACAATGTTCCATAACTATCACAATTTTTCTGGCTTTCTAACTGTGCAACAAAACCCATTAAAAATTCAGCTAAGCTCTTCATTGTGTTTCCTGTGGGAATAAAGTTTGAACTGGAAGGAAAATAGACAATTCTCTGTACAGACACCAATGCAATATAATACATCATTTGATAGAGAAAAACTTTGGCTTTCTGTTGGTTATAGATAATGTAGTCTTAGATGTCAGAGAGAGCTATTGGCAAGTTCTAAAAGAGAGGATGTGACAGGTTGGCATAGCAAGAGAGGTCTGATTTTCTATGTATTGATCTGTAACTAAATAAGATTGAAGGCTATGCTTTGCCTGAGCAATGAAAACATTATAATGAGTAATATACATTAAATTTCATACTTCTCAGAGGGGTGGTAAAAAAAAATTAAAGGAGAGGGAAGAAATACATAACAAACATCAGTTCTCATACTAGGAGAGATTGAGATTTTTTTATTTATATTTCCTTATAAAATTAAGAACATAAAACTTAAATAATACTAAACTTTGATTTATTATCTACATTCTGATGCAGGGTTTATTCATATACATTGAGAATAAAATAGTTTAATTAAATTTTGAATGTAACTGCACATTTTGAATTACTAGAGATGAAAGAGTCAATCATGTGGTACTTTCACGTGGCTTTATTTTCGTGCAATTTATTGTCATTGATGAAACCTGTTAGAAGTTGATTGTGGACAGCTGTGTGCAAACTGTATGCTGTTTAATTTGTAATGGTACAAAGTTCAAAGCAAAGTACTTTTGCTTGTCTTGCGTATGGGACGTTTTGCAATGCGTATTTGGTACCCGAGGGGTCAAACCTCATCAGTCCCAACGATTTCTTGTTTATATGGGACCTGGGAGTTCAGGTTAACTAAAACCCTGAATGTAATAACTTGCTGAATGTTGTGTACCAAGTGTTTGGATAATTTACTTCCTTTCTATTGTAAGCAATACACTAACGTAGGTACATATGCTTGCTGTACACAGTGAATAAGTCTTCATTTATGTCTGAAAAATCCTGCTAAAAACTTGTTTTGCTTGTTCATATTTTTGTGCATGATGCAACCATTCCTATCATATAATTCTTATAGGACAGGGATTAATGTTACTACCATAACACAGTAGCAGTTATTTTCCATTAAAACAAACTCAACTTTTTGTGCACAAAAGTCCATGCATTTGTTTCATCTCAGTATTGGAGACATTTCTTCTCAGCAGCCATATCAACATATTTCAACTGAAAGACATGAATAATTTTTTAACCCATCGATTGGAATTCTCAACTTTCACCCAAGAAAACTTGTCACTCAGTAAATGGAGCAATCATCAATTGCAATTGGTTGACCTCTCATGTACTGCACATTGCATTTTGAATAGGGATGTTACTAATGTGGAGATGTCTTCCATGGTGTGCACATGTTTAGGGGATTTCCACACACTATTATAGGTACCTTGGAAGGCAGGCTGTGAACTGAGTCTTGAAGTACAGCATATGCAGCCAGAGGTAAAGTGTTTCTGGAAGTTTCTGTGCCAGTCTGGACCATTGTGTAATGTGCATGCCTCAGAAATAAAAAACATTTTGTGTATATATATAGTTGAAAGTTGAACTGAGCCAGTAGAGCCATTCAATACAAACATGAAAATAACACAGGAATTATCACTTCATTGATAATATTCCTGCATTCCATTGCATCTCCCTGGTTTAATGCTGAAATGCTTGAGCAAGGCAATATGTACAGTTTTGAAGTCTGAGATAATTGTCTGAAGGACAACCTCAGTCACTAAATTTTACAGCATTTGGTTGTATGACAGATTTTCTTGCCATCTCAGATGATTGGGTGACCATTAAATTCATTTATTGAATACACCAAATAGCTTCTAATTTTCAAACGTTTTTATGGGGAGCATACTTCTGGATCATCTAGCAATTCACTCAAACTATTACAGACCTATTTTTCTTTCCATATCCTCACCTCTTTAAATAAAACATGACTAATTATAATTTTCTAAATGTTTATTGTCATCAGTGTTCTTTGTAGTAACACAGTCTTCACACACACACACACACACACACACACACACACACACACACACACACACACACACACTCAATAATCTATATATTGCTAAAACTCTGAGATTGTTTGTTTGTTTGTGTGCTTGTCTGTAATAAAATACAGCAAAAACGGTGCACAATAACATCATATTTGTAATGAAATGAGAATAGGAACAGAATAAAACAAGTTTCGTTAAAATCGGGCCATGGGTTACCGAATTAATGCGTTTTTTGGGACTCTTTTATGAAAATTTCTAGCATGAGTAATTATATGTCACATTACCATTCGTGCTCCTTACGAAACTTCATTGGGCCACGGGTTACCGTCATTTTTTGGTCACTTTTATGAAAATTTCTAGCACGAGTAATTTTATATCACACTACCGTTGGCGCTCTTTACGAAACTTCTTCGTTCAAATCTATTTCCCTGTCAATGTTCCCATCTTCATTAAAAGGCGTAAGATAACAAAAACAACATCTTGAAAAATTTCTCAATAATGTGCCTTGGTTATGGTAGGTAATTAGAAGAAAAATAAAGTGTTATTGTTTCTTATTTGTAGAAGGTTTAAGAGGAAAGACCACAACATAATGAACTAATTCATCACAATACCTGAAAACTCAGACTTCACTTTTTGGAAAAATTAAATGGTCTTTACTTTTACTCCCAATCAACAATCAAATATTTTTTCTTGAATTATGTATAACATGAATGGATTGAAATATTCATTTAAATTATCTCAAATAAACCTTCGTTTCGGTACAATATTTAAATTAGCTTGAATTCTTCTTAACCTCTGAATAGTGGGTGACCCAACGGGTCATGGGTGGTCTAGTAACTGCTAAAATCAGGGAGCAAACAATTTTGCAATACTATTCTGATTAGCATTACACCAAGAATTAATAAACAAACATTAAATGGTAATATACAAAATTATTAGGTGATATTTCATGTTGTATATCTCATCAGAATGATTAAAGTAAAATCAAAAATTGTTTCTGGTTTTATAATTTACTCTTTTTTTAGGGTTTCTTTGACATACCTGTAGATAACTTGTATGCTGAACCAGCTGTTTTGAAGTGGATCAGGGAAAACATTCAAGACTGGAGAGATAGTATTATCGTCTCACCTGATGCAGGTGGAGCCAAAAGGTAAACTGATGATTGTTAAGAGCATCAATGTTTCATTTGATACAACAGAAACGAAAAAAATGCTGAAAGCAGAATCAGTATAAGGATAATGTCATTGTCTTGTCTGACTTAGTAAAGAAAACACATTGAGTTATGCAAAGAATCAATAAAATAATAGTATCATTATTTTAACTAAAGAAAATTCAAGTTTCAGACAAAATCAGAGTGAAAATAATGTTGGTACTCCTCTTGATTTAAAAGGTGGGTGGGGATAAGGATGACTGTTTTTTAACTACTCTTTACTGGATTTGAGAGGTGTCACTGATATTCCCTGATTTGTTTTGTTCTCAAGTGGAAATACTTAACCAAATTGTATGAAAATTAGTACCCACTTACTAAATAGCATCTTGTTTCTGCTTGAAAATCTTCATATAATTTGATGTAGTGTTTCTATTATTTTAAAAGGTGTTCAATGTAAAGTCAAAGGTAGAAAATTAAGTTACAGATAAATTCTGTGTGAAATTGCCACCGTTATCTCATTTGTCTTGGTAATTTATTATTCATGTAAGTTGTATGATTCTTTTTATTCAGGCAATTATCACTACTGATCACGAAGATCTAGAATTTACTTTATTTATCCAATTAATTTTCACTAGAATTTTTTTTTTCTAAATAGGGTTAAAACTAATATAACCCTTTCATTAATGCATTTTTTGTGTATAAGGTAACAGTCATAACTGATCGTATAGTTTGATTTATATCCAGAATAACAGTCACTATTTACAGTAGGTATGTAGGGTTTAAAGTCTTTATCCATAGCTAGTTATAGCTACCACTTGTAATGAAAATATTTCATCTGTTTCCTTCTAATTGTTTTATTGATCATTTCATGAGCAATTAGGTGTAGTAGT
>NW_013670678.1:32428-47668 GCF_000517525.1 Limulus polyphemus | reverse complement strand
GTAATGGAGAAGTATAACTTGTGTAGCAGTGACTTTTTATACCAGTGATAACTCATTACTTGTGATGGAAAAGTATAACTTGTGTAGCAGTGACTTTTTATACCAATGATAACTGTCATTACTTGTAATGGAGAAGTATAACTTGTGTAGCAGTGACTTTTTATATTGATGATAATTGTCATTACTTGTAATGGAGAAGTAGAACTTTCTTTTTTCATCCAGGGTTACTGCTATTGCTGATCATCTGAATGTAGAATTTGCCTTGATTCACAAGGAGAGAAAAAAAGCTAATGAGGTAGCTTCTATGGTTTTAGTTGGTGATGTGAAAGATAAAGTGGCAATTCTTGTTGATGATATGGCAGATACGTGTGGAACAATATGCCATGCTGCTGAAAAGTGAGCATATCTTTTATTTTTTGTATAATAAAACCTTTCTTTTTTGTTTCTTTTGAAGGGAGAGGGGCATTTTCTAAATGCAAGTGTAATGTATCTACATGTCAGCATTACATAAAACCTACACAATTGTATTGAATGTTTTTAATTAATTCTGTACAAAACTTTGAGTTACAAAAACACTCATGTTAAAAAAAAATGTATTGTTAGAAAAATATATTAATTTGTATGTTTTTACAAGGTAATTTATCTTTTTCCCATAAACTACGAGTATGACTTTTAAAACTTTAGAACCTGCCAAGAGTCATTATAATACATCATTCGGTTTTCTTGAAGTTTGAGTATTTTTAGAAGTTTCAATAATTTTATGAAATTATCTTATATGAAAAACATTGAGAGGTTTTTGGAATTTTTTGAATGCCATCTCTAAAGATGTTTCAAGTTTAACCATTAACTGGTCTGTTGAGCCAATCTATATAATTACAAATATCTTGAAGTTTAATTACAAGTCTATTTACTTTCTATAGATTAACGCAAGCTGGGGCTCGTAAAGTGTATGCTATCCTTACTCATGGTATATTTTCTGGTCCAGCTATATCACGTATTAACAATGCCTGCTTTGAGGCTGTTGTAGTTACCAACAGTATACCACAGGAAGAACATATGAAGGAGTGTCTGAAGATTCAGGTATAGAATGCTTGATAAAATTTAATAGAAAATTAAACCTCTTCTGATGGTTTTCTTGTAATTATTATTCATATAAATTCAGTGTCATATAAAAATGGAATTTATTAGAACCAGTTTAAAAACTTAACACTTATACAAACATTGAGTGAAACATGAAACTGTAATACTATGTGGAGAGTTTGTGTATTATGTCAGCCAGTGCTTTTGTAAAAATTATGAAAATGTAACTGTTATTGCACTGGTAAGTGAATGTTGTTGGTAATTACTTGTTTTATAGAACATATTTTTCGTCATCTTGAAATCTGTATATTTTGTTACAAAGATTACTGAAACTTTCTTAAATTACTGTTTCTAGCCATATAGTATGTATGTTTTTCCATGTAGTTTGTTATATAGAATATTATTCTCTGGCTGATCTAATGATTGTAATTGACCGACTTGAAAAATAACCAATATCATGAAATAAGTAATTATATTCAGTTATATCAATGAACAAAATAAAAAAGCTATGTTTTAAAAATCTGAAGATCATATCTTTAATGAGAAATGTGTTGATTAGCAATTAATCAGTAACTGACTTAATTGGTCAGAGTGTCAATTAATAGATAATAATTTGCACCAAATACTCTGAAAGTGGGTAAAAATAAGAAATCAATACATTTGTTTTTCTTTTTATTGATAAAATACTCAATTAAGAATTATAAAATAAAGTGCAGTTTAATCAAAAGCAGTATGATTATATTACAAAGTTTATTAACAATGGACCATATATGTAAAAAATATTTTTTTTAAACTATTCATTAGTCTATGAAAAATTAAGCATATAGAAATATTCCACAAATAATTTAATTTTCATGGTGGATATAATTTTCCAATAAGTGGATTTAAGGGAAGTGAAATTAGAATGTTGAAGGAATTATTTAAACTTGAGTATTCAGGACCTTCTGATACTTAAGTATTTAAAATTGAATATTAAACCATAAAAATAAAATCATCTACAATTGTTCATTTTCAGTCAAATCACCACGTAAATAAAGTCCAGTATGCTTATAACCAAAGAAATTGTACGAGATGGTTATATAGTTACCCATTTTTTTAATATTGTAGTTGCACAGAGCACCAAGCTGGCTCTGTTGAATTAATTAGAAATAGGTGTTGATTAATCTGTAACAAGCCAAATTGCTAATTGGTACATCTGTATTTTATAATTAGTGTACACTTTGTTACTTGTACAGCTCAAAGTTTAATAAGGTGAGAGGAAATGAGCTTAGTTCTAGAATATAAAGTTTGGAAACAGCTTGAATGGGTGATGAAAAAACTTTATTACCAATAACAGATTTGTAATAAAGTTTCTTTCATTACCCATGCAAGCTGTCTCCAAATTTATTTTCTAAAAGTGGGTTCCTCATCATGAAATTTAGTTTCAGAAAAAATACTTGCCAGTTACAGGACAATTGTAGAGAAAACTGGAATGGTCCTTCTAGATATTAGGTTCTACTGTTAAATATATATTTCAGTGATATGATCCTGATTGTTAATAAGTTATTATTTAGTAGTTTTAAAGGGTTCATCTGGCTAACCACATTTTTCTGCCTGGCCACTAATAGACTGTGTAGGATACAAAATAAAACACATAATCAACTTAATATCAGAATCACTATTCTTGTATTATGAGTTTCATATGGGTTTATGTCTAGTGCGAGTAGAGAGAATTTTTGAAAATTATTTTCTAATTCACACACATAGGTAAGTTATTGCATTTAAGAAAGTTAGTCAGAAAGTATGCATATAATAATTTTGTTTCTCTTTCAGTGTATTGACATCTCAATGATCCTAGCTGAAGCTATTCGTAGAACTCACAATGGAGAAAGTGTTTCTTATCTGTTTAGTAATGTACCTATGTAAGATTATTGATGATGTTATTGTGATATGTGAGTGAGAAAATGATACATTGCATAAATATCTCATAAAAAGTGTGAATTTTATGACCAAATAAAAACCAGTTTTTTTTTTTTCTTAATTATAAACTCCCAAGATTAGTAAAGGTTCATAATATCAGTATTTGGAATGCACAGTAAAAAAAAAATAATAATAATTCTTTATACTAATGATGGCTAAAGATATATCTTTTTTTTGTAGGATAAGTAATGAATATAAATCTTTTTATTCCTCACACATGTTAGAGACAAATAGTAATTTCTTCAGTGTCATCAATATCATGAAACTTGCATGTTTGCAAATCTTAGTGAGAGTTGTATTAGAATTATTGTTGCTGTTATATTAACATGGAAAATTTATTCACCAACAAGAAAACAGCTTAGCTTTGGCTATTGTCTAGCTTTGATGAATTTATATGAAAATAGTGTGCATTGAAACTTAAGGAACAGATTTAAGTGTGTGCAACCTACTTAAGTTACAATTATGATTTTTCGTGATTTAAATTCTTTACAACTCCCAAAATTACCTATTTTTAGATTTTCCATTATTTGAAATAGGAAGATTAAATGTGAAGGTATTTTATGCAGTGATAAAAGAATGCAAAAATTTTGTATCCGAATATTTGTTTTTTTTAAATTCCTAATAAGTCTTGTATTGATTTATGTGTTAGGTTTCAAAATTATACAATACAATGTGGGTAAGAAGGCATTTACTTGAAAAAATATTAAAATGACAATCTGATGTATATTTTTTTATTATTGTTTATTTAAAAAATGTCATGAACTTTGGACATTGTACATTACAGTAACTTATCATCTTATAGAAATTAGGTTTTAACTGATTAAATAAGAAGCTGAAACCGTGTTAAGGAATACTTTATATTAGCTAAACATTTATTAAACTTTTGCTCTACATGATTCAAGCTGAAATTGTTAAAAAATGGTAAGGATGTGATAATATACTAACAGACAAGAACATGAAAATCGGAGTAACACACATAAATAATTGATTTTTTATTTACTTCGAAGTCAAAGGTATGACACCTCAAAACGTTTTTTCATTTATTTATTGAAGTGTGTACTTTGGCAGAAACATTGAAAGAAAAGTGAATGTTCCAAGTAAGTGATTACCAAGATTTGGATGTGTGTGTTTTGTGCCATGCAGACGGGTTAAAAAGAGCATCTTTTACTGTAAAATTTAGATGCAGACTATGCTAAATATAGCACTGTGTTATATAGTGAATCATCATTTTGTTTTTGAATAAAATGTTTTGAAGTTGAAAGATTTAGTGGGACTTTGCTGTCATATTAACTAGAGTGAAAATGTTGGGTAGAAAGTTAAAAAAGGTTTTGAGTGTGCCTGGAGAGCAAATATATATTTTCACTCACTTGTGTACATAAATGATATGGTACTGACTTGTCATTTACCTATATCTATTGTATTTCACAAATTTAGAATATTTGGTTGTTTTTTATGTTCTTGTTTATTAAAAAAATTAATATTCATCAAAACCCAAGGATTCTGATAATGGGTATTTAGTGTTTTAAGCTATGTAATTCAGTAACCACACACATTATACAAGAAGATATCTAATTTGCAGATGAAGATTAATTGTTCTGTAATGAAAACCACACTGTATTGTAACAAAGGTAACTTTAAACTTATAGTTAATTACTTTGATGCCACAAAATGATTTTTATGGACAGATAAAATCTGGCGTATTGAGTTTAGGTACCAACAATCGAGACTGATTCTCTTAAATTCATGCCACGTGAACTTGCATACATTAATTGTATTCAGTTTTAAGTATTGGAATCAAAAAATTTTGTTTGTAGTGTTCTTAATTCTAAAATTCAGTGTAAAGAAGATGTTCTATAAATGCTGTACAGAAAAAGTCATGCTCAAACCTTTTGTTTAGAGGGGAAAATGTCTGTTAGCTTTGATATCATAACAGAGTTAAATTATTACGTGTAGTTTTATGTGATATTTGAACTTGTTTAACATTAAATCTATGTGTGTAATGTTGAGTTTTTAAAAAATATGCTCATTTTCTTGTGCAGTGTATAAAGTTTGGAAGTCTTTGCTCAGATATATTTTATTTCCAAGTTAATATGATATAGACTTGTACACACAGTTTTTTGTATATTGACTATTAATTGCCCACTGTGGAAGAAGTTTAGTGTGTGTGTGTGGCAAAAATACTGAACTTGCTAAACAGGGTATTTTAAACTTTGATTTAGGCCTCATGTACATTATTTTTAAACCATTGTTAAGAATACCGGGTATTATTTTAAGTTGTGGATAACACTTTTAATATTTCCTTTCAGTTTATTATTTGTAACAGCCAGGTATCAGGTGGATAACTGAACATACAATAAATCATAATTAAAAATAATCTTGTATATTGTCCTATATATATACACACATTTATATGGGCCTTTCCAATCTATTTTTATATGTTCAAACCTTTCTCATGCTGAGATGGCACAGGATTTGTTGCTAAACTTCAGCTTAAGAGGTGGATAGTAACGTCATGAAGCCCAGTTTGTAAATTTCAGATATGGTTAAATGTATTCCCTTACTTTGGGTTTTAGTTTTATGTCTGTTATGATATACATTGAGTGTATTTAATCATATGTTACTCTTATAGTGTCTTTATAAATATTCTTTGTGCAGTTTAGTTAACTGTGAAATTATGGCTACCCTCAAGTATAGTGACAAATATTTAAAGAAACGTCTGAAAACTTTACAAAGCACTGTATTTTTACAGTTAAATTTTATTTCCTGTGATTATAGATGAGTACATATGTACACAACTGTTTTTGGAAATATACAGATCAATAATAGATGGTTCCAATTAGACAATGCATTACCAACCTCAGCAATTTTTTGCACTAACACCAACACCACTAGAAAAAATTAATAAAACAAAAGCAAATAATTAAACTAGAAGTGGATATAATTTCAACTCTGATATGATTAGAGCATTTGCTTGCTTCTTATTTTACACACTGGAATGTTATTAATATGAAGACAGTGATATTTTATTAGTTCTATATTATGCCATACAATAGGAAAAAGCAAAATAACGATGCACTAGGTGCTTACCATAAAATTGAAGATGTCTGCTTTTAAGGCTCTAGTACTAATGTCAACAAATTGTCCAAGTGTAATTATTAAGAATACTGATATAATGGCCTACCCAAGTATATGTTATATAGTACAATTTTGTACTTTTTTTTTAATTGATAGAAGAACCCTGCAAGTCATTTTAGTTGATTATTAAGAAATGTGATTTTTTAAAAATTGTTGAAGTATAAATCATTAAGTTTAAACCTAAACAAGAGATGCTATCAGCTGATATGGAAAGAGCAGTGAATTATAAAACACTAGAGATTTTCTCCAGTATGGAGCTCAAATGGTTGGTAAGCATTTCATCATGCTTGAGAAATATTTATCTATAATGTTACGTGGTTTCACACCTTTCCATGAATAACATTACTATTGTCATAATCATTTTATAATTTGCCTCCATTAAAGAAATAGCCTAATGCTCATAGCAGCAAAAGTTGAAAAGTCATAGTGATTCAAAAACAAAACGGAACAGGTAACTTGGGAAATTTAAATAACATGATTTATTTCCTTACCTCTCCTCAAAACATGAATTAAATATAATGGGTTGATTAGATTTTAGTCTCTAAGGAACAATACAGAATGGGTGTTTTGTTTAAATTCTGTAAACAAAAAAAGGATAACCTACAACATAGTTATTATTTAGCATCTGATCAGGATTGCTTTCCTCATTTCCTCAGCGTAAACTCTAAATGAAAAATGTACAAGGGTTATAACTACATAAAATCTTAGCAAATATTTAATAATTTTACTTCAACATTGAATAAGAAGCAGTTTGTTATAAAAAAAATGAAGGGAACCTTTCTATATAAAATGAGATTAAAATCCAATAAACACTCGTAATACTGCAAAAACTAGTTTTGTTTTGATAATAGAAATCACTCATCTCTCCATCGTAAGTTGTGGTTTTGTTTCTTTTGCTAATACATGGTTGGTAAAACAGAAATGATCAACACCAATAGGATTGTTTATTTATAACATTTTTGCTAACCCAAATAACAGAACAAACAGAAAATAAAAATGTAACTTCATCTGAGATATGAACTACAGAATCAAAACATTTGCATTTAACTATTTATTTTTACAATAAATACTATATTGCCACAATGAGCAATAACTATAAATGACAACATCAAAACATACTGTTAAAACCTGACAAACCTGAATCCTATTCAATAAATTTGCAGGCCATCTCGAAACAAATGCTGCAATGTTTTTATACTGAGTTTCACAGATAAGCAAATCACAACCTAATATGATGCTAAAATTTATTACATGCGCAAAAATTTTTTTGTTAACATTTCCTCTAATGTTAAATAAGGATATGCTTTCTAATCATACAGGTCAAAATATATATTTCAACAAGCATATAGTACTTCAAAACAGGAGTAAAATATAACTTCAGCACGTGCCTAAAAAAAAAGCAGGACTAACATTTGTTTGGTATACTTTACACTCAATATATATATTTTTTTATGAAGTACCTTTAATATAACCAGATTATGTATAAGGACTCGGGGTTAATTAACTAAGATTTTTTACAGACAACTAAAAATACAATAGAACAAAAAACAACTTTATAATGCAGGACTAAAAACTCTTCACCAGCCACAATAAGATTCTTTAATCTTAGTTTAAATTCACTTCACAAATACCTTTTACATTACTACCTGAAATGAGGAGAACAATGATATATGATCACCCTTTCTCAATAGTAGTTAAAATTTTAAACTTATTGACTTAGTAGGAGTAGCTAAATTAATAATTTGTAAGAAGTATGACTTAGTTAATATTTGAAACTATACAAATTTCACATTCAGGAGCAATGACTTTAGAAATTTAAAACATCAGAGGTTCCTGCAAGTGATAAATACAAATTGATTCCTACTAATAGATGTCACTGCAACTGAATATCCTGTGGGTGATAAAAACATCTGTTTTAACTAATAGTACAGTCCAGGACATTAGGGGGCAAACAGTCCAGTGTACTTGCAACAGCCCTTATCATGTATGTCATGGTACCGTAACACCCACTTGGAGCACTATCATAGAAATGTTGACAGATTCCTGCTGCTCCACCACATGGGGCAACCTTGTGTCCTGATGCTACAGCACAACATAGGGTGGCATCTCCATCCACTTGACACTGTAAAAATTCATAAGGTATTTTCTTAGCAAGTGTTACCTTCTGTGCTAAGTACAAGAGATTCCATACCACTAAATGCTATAAGAGATACAGATTCAGTACTGTATTTAAAACAATTAAGTCTGATTCAAGCTTATTTGTTGGATTTTATGACAAACCTACAGTGAATTTGAAGTCAAATAGAACCACAGATCTCTACATATTGATTATAAAAATCTAAAACATTACCCAAAAGCTTCAGCACTTTTATTTCTGCTAAAGAAGAAGAAACTCTATCTCTAAGCATTCAGGCTTTGTTTTTGTTACATTTTTAATAATTCTATATATGAAGTTGACCAATGTGTACCTTACAAAAGTATGGGCCTTTTAAATTATAAGATGAACAAAAGTTTAATTGATTCTTTATCCATGTGTCTTTCTACATTACAAGGGTTTGGGTTTTTTGAAAACTGGAGTATCCACGTAGGGTATCTCACCTGATCTTCCAGAAAGATATGATTAGCTTTGTGGACTAAATGTTCTATGTTAATGGTGCTACCAAAATCTTGAACAGAGTCATGTTCTACTACCAATGTCAGTACCATCAAGGCCTCAACCATTAGTTGACGGTACTCTGGCTGAGGAATGCTGTTCAATACATGCTCAACTTGAAGTGCAAACTTCAGCTCACCAGGAGTCATCTTGAAACCAAAAAGGTCATTTTATGTTACAATGCACTGTACTGTTAAAAATTGTTTACTAAATATGCAATATCATTAGGAAGTATAATGAACTAAGTAATATAATAACAAGTACATTATTAGGGTAATTAATTACAACTACATGTCTGCAATTAAATTTATAACATTAATAGCAAATAATATACTTACATTATCATGCTTATGAAATTACAAATACTGGTAATTAGTGTACAACCGTGCTATTATAAATATAAAATTACACAACTAATAGAAATGTTTAGGCTACTATACTGACTGTACAACGAAGTTACCTGGATAACTCTTGAACATGTACATATTGATAGTATTTACATATTATGTTGTATTTTTCGATTTGAACACAAAGTTATCTAAAATGTATGTTTTTATATGGGCATGTACAACAATAAAACATGCTCTTGAAAGTACAATATGTAAATACACAAAAAAAACAAGTATCTTATTTATTTATAAGCCCCCCAGTGGCACAGCGGTATGGCTGCGGACTTACAACGCTAGAAACCGGGTTTCGATACTCGTGTATATAGCCCTTGTGTCGCTTTGTGCATAATTAAAACCAAATAAACAATTTATTTATAATAAAAAAAAAAATTACTTTCAGATTTGAGATATTACAAAAATCAGTTGTTAGTTAAAAACAAAATCAAACATCCTGGATGGAGAGAATAACAGTCTTACCTCTCTAGTCAACTGCTGAGACAAAACTTTTCCTTCTATTGATAGTCCTTGGCACTGTAGTATAAAAACAAAGAATGGTGTGTATGGGTACAGGGTTAAGATAAACATTTGTAATATATATATATTTTTAAATGAAAGATACAAATGCCTATGTCAGGATAAAACAATCTTCAGGTAATTAATTCATGTTTTAAATTTTACAAAATAAAACTAAAATTTGTCTTACTCTTTCAAGAATGGACCAAATTCGAGGATAAAAACCACGAGGAACTCTGTTCAAAGCTCCATCTAGCCTACGCCTCCGCAGCCACTGGCCCTGACGGTCACTTTCAAAATGAATGTCTTCATTTGATCCTTCTCTTCCCAGAAAATTATCTACAACACTTTTCTGTCAAAGATATTCAGATATATTATATGTATATATAGGGTTTACAACAACATATCTTGACAGTTTAAATATATATATATATTCTAGGATAAGGTATATTATGTTTCTAACAATACACATTTCAGCTAGGTACATACAGAGTCTCATGATCATATACAAATTAGACTTGCATATAAGCACAATATGAAATGTAGCTGAACATTTGAGATCACGACATTCACAAACATTAGAGAACAGCGAGATGCTGAGTGCTACTAAAATCTTTGGTTCTTGATACATTCACAACAAAAGCTATACTTAGCATGTGGTTCATAAAATTTGTTTACCACAGTTAACTGTGTAGAAAGCTTTGCATATTACCTTCTATATGTTTACCTACACCTTCCAATATGATGAGGAGTTAAAAGTACATGACTATAAATCCAAAAACATGTTTGCTCTAGAGTTCACAACATGTGTTGCAGGTGAGGAAAAATTGGCCCTGATACATCCTATGGTCAGTTTTTATTAAGCAGCATAAAGCTATCAAAAATCCAGTGAACCCTTAAATTTACTGCTGAGCCACTGGAAGCTCTGGATAGATAAGTTCTATCTTACTCTTATTCATGGACATGTTCATACCTATAACTGTGTCATCTGAGCTAGTGAAAATCCATCGGATATAGCTGAACAATGTATGCATTTACCAAAAGTTACTGTGTAGTGCAGTTTCACTGCTGACTTTATCCTGGGGCTATTGCTCTTTAAGGAGTGAACACCTTAAGGTTGGGCAACATGCAGGTGACTGTTCGGGGGTTATCATGAGTTGTTAAAGTGCTTGTGTTATACCAGTATTTCAACAGCTTGGATAGATCCAAGGATATCACATTCATGCAAGGTAGTGTTGCACCTCATACATACTTTCCATTGTTGATGAGAATTGGATTACTAGCCACAACTTCCATCAAGCTCCTGACCTAATCTCTGCTAACTACTGGCTAGAGGACTTTCTAAAGATGCATGTTTTATTATCACAACCATTGCTCAACTGAAGGATGCCAATGTAAGAAAAGTTCAAGCTAATCTTGCAGTGATTTGACACGACACAATACCCATTATGTACATCAAAATGAACATAATACTAAAAAATCATAGTAGTAATTATGAACAATTGCTGTAGTGGTATCTGCAGTGACATATCCAGAAACCAGTGGAATGCACTCCATTATACATGTATGCAAAATATATCATCTATATGTCACATGGTTTGTTTTACATGTTTCATATAAACATACTGACTTTACAGCCTCCATATACTATGTTTCCAACAGTAATATGTCGAGGAAGGTATTACATTTTGTGTAGATAAATAGATACAAAGTATAACATGTGGACAGTTTATCAACAGTAAATATGCACAATCTGGTATTGTCTTTTGTTTAAAAACACAGATACAAGGTTTATTTGATTTATAACAGCATACCTGGACAGTTAAGTATTGACTTGTGTTTAGTTATACAGTTACAAGGTATACTAGGTTTTAAATGATACACAGGTGTTGCCTTTTGTTTAAACATTCAGAAACATGGTATATGAACAGTTAGGTGTTACACCTTTTTTTTTTTTAGATCTACAGGGGCAAAGTGTAGTTTCCAATAATATAACATTACATCTAGCTGTTGACTTTTGTTTATATATACCTGAACACTTACATATTTTTATGAAGATGCACAAAATGGCTATATCAGGAGTACAACAAAGCAGTTAAGTGCAATGCCACAAAAATCATAGCCCTAAAAAATCTTGCATATTTCATCAACCTACCATACACAACATATATTTGCATACAATATTACATTACTAGCTGTGACTCATAAAACATTTGTGGTAGTTTTCATGCCCTTTGCTTGCATTTTCCTGCATGGTATTTTAGCTAAACTTTCTTGCAGGTATTATGTGTTAGCTTGATAAATCTTGGTCTATTTGAAAAACTTTTATGCAGTTAGACAAACAAACTCATGTAGATGTAACTTTATTCAATAAAACTACATGTACATAACATTATTCAATATAACTACACGCATGTTACTTTATTTAATAAAACTACACGTAAAGTAAACAATAAAATATAGTAATGGTATTTACAATGGTGTACAGAGTATGAAACAGTTATGAGTGTTCATTTTATCACACGGTTTAAAAACCTGAAACAAAGAGACTCACAAAAATGAAAATAAAACCCATACTAACAAAGAAAAGTAGCTAAAATGAATTTATAGCAGTCTACAAAACGAGCCAATTATTGAAAAGTAAAGTAAATGTAAAGTTGTAATAAAGGCAAACTTGGCTGAATGTGCAGAAATGTTTGAATGCATGTTCACAAAGGGATAAGCATATGGTTTTTGAATGAACTATACATGCATATTTTAAACCTAAATAAGTCGAGAAAGCCCATAGCAATTGTATTTAGTGTAATGTTAATTTATTTCTATGAAATTAAACACAAGTCAAGTGTTGTTTGTGTGAAATACATTGCAAAAAACAAACAAACTAAAGTTGAAATCGAAGCCAGTTGTCATGTGATGACAAAGACATTGTGCCATCATGTAGCATACTCATTGCATTAAAAAGTTTGACTAAGCAAATATCATGTAAAGTGATTCTGAATTGAAAAGTCAATATACAATCCGGAATCTTCATACAAAGACCTTTCTAGTGATATGAGATTTGTGGCATTTGATCAAGAACTTTGTGAGAAAACTTCTGGACATACAAACACAAGCATATTATTTATATAGATGTTTATTCTTTAAACTAAGATAAGCATAAACAGTGTAATATAAAATTGGTATTAAGTGAAATTAGTTTATATGATGAAGCAAAAGAATTAGATAACTCACTTTGCTAGCTTTACTGCTGGCCACTGAAACAACCCCACTTCGAACTGAAAAGCAACAAATTTTATTACATTACATAACTCTGAGTAAATGAAAATTTACAGAAAAAAGATTTTTTATTTCATTGAACCTGACAAATTATTATTTCAAAGTAACACACAGTTTAGTTTATAAATGCTTTATAATGTTTCAATATTGCATTCTATAAAGCTAACCAACATATAGTTTCACAAAATAATGTGACATTGTTCTATGTATAATATTTTATAATAATAAACAATTAAGTTTGCTAATTGCTAATTTAATATAATTTAGAAGAAAAAAAAAGAAGTAAATGATTCTAATAACTAAATTCGGATAATAAGCATGCAAAAAACTTACTACTTTTAACAACAAATTCTTTTCCACTTAGAATATGGTGAACCAAAGTCTTCATCTCATATGGACTCAAATTCAATAAATGTTCAGATGCTTCATCACCTAAACAAAAACAAAAGTTCTTAAAAATTGGAGACTAATAGTATGTAAAACTTGTCTGATGTATTTCCATACCATTCAAGATACCACTGAAAAGTGATAGAAGGAAAGAAAATGAAGAATGTCAAAATATGCTATAATTTTCATTAGGTAGCGGTATTTTCAGCCACAACACCACCTTATATCAGCTTTTGGCAACCTATTCTCCCTGCATCCTAAAAGAAAAAAAAACACAACAACAACAACAGAAATAGAGTTTACATTTTGAAAAACAGTGAAGCATTAGAAACTAATAGGCCTAAAATTTATGATAAAAATCTTGCAAACTGCAAATTTATACACACTCCTGATTTTGAATCTGAAATGGTAAAATTAAGAGAAATGTGGAAAAAAAACTACAGTTTGCATGATTTTTATCACACATTTTAGTCCTAATGGTTTCTAATAACATAAGTAGTTTGCAAGAGATAAAGTTACCTGCATGTGATAGCAGCCTAAATCCAGGTGCACCAATGCTTGGAAAATAAAACATAAAACTTATTTTTTGTATATCATACTTTTAAGATCATTAGTTGAGAGTGTGGAAGTCTTTTTTGCTATGTGTTTCATATACAGTAAGTTTTTTAATCGAATGATTTTTGGCTTTTGACTGGTCAAGGGGGTCTTACAGTCCTTGAAGGCTGTATGTATGGCCTGCATTTTAATTTAGGCGTTGCTTACCACTGTCTTATGTAAACATGGGCTAAGAGGTCAGGTAGAGACCCCTAGGGTTTAGTTATAGCCATCCTTAAGTTTGAGCACTGACCAGAGGGAAGGCAGCCAATTCGAAGTACCAACCATCACATGGGATTTAAACCAAATATGGGATTGATTGTCATTCTTATGACACACTGATAGCTGAAAGTGTGTTAAACTCTAGATCTTCTAATCCACAGTCTAGCACATAAACCAATAAGCCATGCCCAACTATTTTCAATAAGTAGCATTTGCCTTGCATTACTTTTGACAATTGTTGAGGAATTTTTTTAAACTCTAAAACCACGTGTTCACACATAAGGTTTGGTGATTCTTGCTGAATTAATTCACTTACCCTGACAAGACACAGAAGCTCATGGTGTAACATTACTATTTCTCAATGAACAGGCTTCTAGGTCTACAGTACACGTGGCTCATTATATCTTTCAACCCGGGCTCGGTCCGAAAGACCGACCTCGTAACCATTTTGTGCTTGTTATAGGTTTCATGCTATAACTTTTAAATTAGTAAATGTTAATGAAATTTGCCAGTTTATCGGTAAACATTACAATGCTTTCATATGCAAAATATCTAATATTCTTTATTAAGTCTTACAGTATGTAAAGCAATGTTTCTCTCATGCCTTTTTTTCTTTTCACATCTTGTCTATCTATCATACAAAGTAATTTTCATTTTAACATTAAAAATACTTTTATGTATCAGAAAATCTTCTAATTTCACATGCAAAATCTTTATAATGTCCAAATAGTTATCAAACATTTCTTAAGAAAAAACTTAATATTTTATCTGTTATTTTCAGTAATTAATCTCTGTATGGGTTCGGTAAATTTGACCGATCTCGCAACCACCATAAAAAATTAGGAAATAAACATAAATTATACATCTTTCATTCTAGAATGAACACAAATTATAACATGAAAACATAAATGTTTAGACAAAGTAGCTCAAATCTCATAACATTGTACATTTCTATATATTTACAATATTGACCTTTCATCCGTGCTTGGCTAACAACACAGAAGTTACAATGATGCAGCTCATGTGCACTCA
>NW_013670678.1:21775-31425 GCF_000517525.1 Limulus polyphemus | reverse complement strand
TGTTTGCTGTTTGTCGTAGATTGCTAAGCCTTATAAAATTTTGCACGTGGAGGATGTGAAACAAGATCATTGTTTAAGGTTTTATATATACATTTGAAATAACCAAAAATTCATAAATTAAAATATTGATACTATAGAATTTCACTATGATTTATTAAGCTTAGTAATAAAGCTGTATTTGTGTCTAAAAAAGATGAAATTTCCAGCAGATTAAAGACTTATTGTACCAGCTTGAAGATTTGATTCGAAAGAACATGATGATGTCGTAATACTTGAAAATGGCTGAGAAAGCCACTAAGGGGAGATTATGAGCTTTCAATTGGTTGTTAACAATTTGCTTGTTACATCTAACTCTAGATCTATTATGCTGTAAGTGATGAGTTCCTAACAGAACTCTTAACAGTTACTATTAGTTTAATTCCAGATCTTTAGTATCATATTGACAGCCTTTTAGTAACAACCTATGTGTTAAAAATTCAGTACAATGATAACAGTTTCTCCTTGCAAGAATTTGCTTGTGACATAAAGGATATCTAAACATATTATAAACGTTATGAATTCAACATGTGTACAAAACCATATTCAGTACCTGTGTTAACATGGCTGTACTCTGATCTTCTCTGTAAGCTTTGTTTATGACTGTTCTCAGTTCTTTTGATGGAAGAGGTCTAAAATAATGGAATTCGAAAGATTAAAAGTCAAAATTATATAATAATATAGATAATGATTTTGAGAATAAACTGGGTTACACACTAACTTAATTATGTTATTATCAAATACAAGTGATTTTCTAACTGGAAGACTATCTGAAAAAATCGATAATTAATATATCCAATCATAAATTTTAATTTTCTTAATTAATAAAGCAGCTACTTTGCACTGACAGGGATACTTCTCTTAGAAGTTTAATTATGGATTGTACACTTGGTTAAAATCACAATTTCTGGAATTTTCATGGACTTTCCACACTAAAATCATCTATTTTCTAGGACCTAAAGAAGTACTAACAGTCTTAGTGCGTGATTTACGACAAACACGAGTATTTATTTCCTCAAACTCACTAAAATTACTTCACAATTAAAATGAAGTACATGCACACAATAACATACAACTGTTTTAAGTTCACATTAAGAATACTAGACCTAATGAACATACAAAATATTCGTTTCTCATTTCAAAATTAGGGAAGGCTAGTGCAGATAGCCCTGGAGTACCTTTGCATAAAATTCACACAAACAATCAACCTCTGTTATGTATGTTGTATCCTGGTTCCTAATGAGTTGTGATATTAAATGAAATGTCTACTTGCCACTGGATATAGCAGATATAGTGTAGGTGACACATTATTACATTATTTTGTACTTTCACTCATAAATTCTTATAATTTCATATATAGAGCATGGAGTTAGTCAACACCACCAACAGTTAACTTTTGGGCTACTCTAATCGAATAGCATGATTTGACCACTACCCTTATAATGCACCTATGGCCTAAAGTGTGGATTGTGATTTTTTTTTGGTGGAAACCTCGGATCTACAGTCAACTAAAGTAGTGGTTGAGATGCTATATAAAATCATCAATTACTCAAAGAACAACATTGAATAATAAAACACTAAAATTAACACTTCATTCAGTGTAAAAGCATGAAATTTGATAATGTAAATGCAGTAATTATTAAGCAATTAAAACAGGAGTTCCGTAAGGTAAACATGACAAAATATTTCTCCACTCGGTCTTACCTACTTTATTATTTATTTAAAGTCATCTCATCTTGGCTCGTACCTTATAATATATATATAAACACACGCGCATATATATATATATATGTAATTAGATTACTCCTGTAACATTTCATGCTTCTAAATGAAAAGTAAAATAGAGTGAAAAAAGAACAGAATTTATGATGCTGAATGAAGTGTACTGCTCATTGATTTATAGCTGCATGTTAAATAGTTTTCCTACATCTCCAATCCAAAATAGTCTCAGCTTTACACAAGTAATTATTTTCTCTTATATACTCAATACTATAATTTGTTTATTATTGTTTAATATTATTTTAGTTGTTTCTACACAATAAAAATGGCTAAAACTGAAAGTACATTATTGATGTAATGCAGCTTGGCAACACTGGAGTCACATTAGTCCAAGCTGAAAGTGATATTATGAATAATACATTTTTGTTAACTTCACAATACTAGTTTGACCTAATGTCAATAATGAAACAGTACTATTTCCCACAGCTAATCACTTAGGTGTACCTGATTACTTGTATCAACTGCTTACCTGAAGAATTCAAAACTTCCTGGCACACACACACACACACACCAAATCCTTAAATTCCTAAAATTAAGTTACATTACTCTAAAGCAGATGTTTCAGGTTTTAACAATATCATGGTAAACTACATGCACAGCAGCAAAATATGGTCCACCAGTATCTATTCTAATGTGAACTTTATTCACATGGATGACCAGTAAGCTAATGAACAAGTAAGATAAATTAGTTATATTCTAAAACATACATTATTAGACACTCACACAATCACTATCTCAATGCAGAAGTTCAGGAAGTAAATGACAATTTAATTATTTAAGGTTGAGAAAATAACTACACAACTTCCTTGTGAACTTTACTTGCTGTTATGATAAGTAAGTTAACTGATGGATTGTGAGAAAGAGAAGTTAAAACAATGAACCAAAATATAAATGTTTTTTTATTTTTTACAGACGCTTGAAGATTTCTGGATAAGAATGTTTTGATGCAGACATTTTATTTCTCCAGGAATCTTGACAAAGCTATCTTCTTCAAGGACTTTCCAGGACCAGTAGAAACCATATTTAACATATGTTCACCATATACAAAATGTTTTCTTTAACTGTTTCTGTTAATTGAATATTTATACATGAGAGAAACAGGACATGTGAAAATAAATTCATTATCTCTAAATAATATTGAGTAAAAAATGATTTTACTTTACCTAGTAATGGTATATTCACTGAATGGTGGCATCCCAACTGTAAACTGTTTCTGTCTTACTAGCAAATCAGTGACAGCCTGGTAAGAATAAATAATATCAAAATAATGCATTACAAAATGGAATTAGTAAAAAGTTTAAATAAATGTTTTTAAACTAGTAGAAACTATTCTAGCAAAATTTCACCATATTCAATTAAAAAACAACAAATTCTAAAAAAATGATGCTTATAACCTTATTACCTTTGGAAGATCTTCTACTCTCTTGCCTAACATTCCAGCAATATGTCTAACAAGAGCCCATTTCTTTTCATGACAAGCCTGTCAAAATGTAGAATGTAATAGTCAGGTTAGCATTTTATAATAAAACTCTCAAACCACAGACCCTTGAAACTAAATATAACATTCAAAAGTTTACAGTAAAAATATTATTAGCACATATATAATACACAGCACAGATCACAGTACACATATTAACATTACAAACTAATAATTGCATCACAGAAAATCACAGTACATGTCATAGCATTAAGAATAACAGTAAAAACAAATATTTAAGAATGTTAACACAGCACAAAAGATTGAAGTAAACATATTATTTTTATAGAACAGTAACATGGTAAAAAATGCCATTGTTACATCCAGAAGAGAAAATATCCATGAAAAAATAATATTACATAACTACTGAGGTTTAATATGTTACATTAAAGTAATTTTGGAGCTTCACTATTGCTATAGTCCATTTTGTCATGTCCAATCATGTTCTATCTGATGACTATATATATCTTTACAAAAATAGACTTGCAGCACAATTTCCATTACAGAAGGCTCCATCATAAGATTGTCACACCTAAAGCACACCACTTCTCCCTGCTTGCTTTCCATAAGCCACCTAGAGTAAATGAATGATGGTTTCTACTAGCAACTTGAATAGTCTGATTGCACAGAAATTCTTAGACATTTAGTATAGTAACTTAACTGGTATGCCTTGATATGGTATAGCATGAATACCTGTTTCATTTTCCAACTGCCTGAGGTATGGAACAACTGAATGGCAGGTATTACTTGAAGCCTTTTCCTAGTGAACCCATACCATGTTGGTGTATTTTTTAGATGGAGATACTTCTTGATTATGTTGCATACTGTTGTTTTTGAACACATGGACAGCTTATTCCATTGACAAAGAGGTCATGTGGCCTCTTTGTTCCATACTGTATATATATATTCATGTGTCTATGTAAACTACTTGTACCTGATGATGATATTAGTATGTTGAAAGATTGTACACTCATAATAAAGTTTCTTGCACTCCCCATTTAAGCCATCTCCAAAATTTTATTTTCTAGAGAGTGGGTTCCTCTTTATCAAATTTCAAGTTTTATTTTGTTAATAATTATACTGTGTTTGGTCATATTTATATTAGGTTTTATTGGCCTAAATAAATTCTTGAATGGCAAAGAAAATCAGATAATAATCAAACACAATTTAAAAAAGTTATATATATATTAATATATAATGGGTTTAAAACTTATTACATATATTAAAACAAAAGTTTGTTACTAACAATTGAAACAAGTTTGGTTTCTTATGATTTTATGATAAAAAAAGTTATTTTTTATTGTACACCAGTGATCAAAAACACAGTTCAGGGTTTCACAAATAAAAACAAAGACAAAATTTAGTTTTATAAAATAAAAACTTTATATATACTAAGGTCTTACAATAATGTAGGATGACATAAAAATGAGTAATCAGTAATTAAAATCTACAATAAAGGTTAGCATTCTTTAATGTTTAATAAACATTTCATAATGAAATGTTATTCAATTTTTAAAGCTGTGTATTTATAAAAAAGATCACTTTAAAAAACAAGATATTTTATTTCTTGAAGTTACATAGTATGTATGAATGGTTTCTGAAGTTTATAATTATTTCATCCAGTAGCTGTTTTTTTGCAGTGTAATAAAACAAATCATACTAACAGGTGCATGTAGGAGAAATGAAACATACTCAAAACCATGTATGTAGAATATATAATGTTTTTCACAGAAAATAACATATCAGATTTCAAACCTTTTCATAAAGATCCTTCAAAAGATCCTTGACAGTTACATGGTCATTAGGATGACCAAGACCGGTGTCACAGTTTAGACCCCTGAAATAAATTTTAAAATTTCTTCACATTACTTTTTAATGCTTCAGCAAATGGAAATAAATAATGCACACTCTCTGCCAAGACAAAAATATTTAAATAACTTTGTCAAAGTTTAAAACTTAAATATTTATCAGTGAAAAAAAGAGCAAAACAACAAGCAGAACTAAAACTTTCGGTCTGATAGTTAAAACATAAATTCTCCCAAACCAGGCACACCATTATATTAAGACTTTCTATGTTACAGGTAAAAGCAAGACATACCACTAGCCCAAACCATTCTAAGTGATAGGTAAAGCAAAAAGAAGCATTAGGAAGAGCTTTCCAACTTACAGTTAAAAATATTGATTATTGGTTGAAATTAAAACTTTTTAATATAGAACATTTCTCTCAGATATAGCTTAAACAAGAAAGCTAAAATTTTATAGGTTATAAAATATCTTCAGAATAAAGTTTCTAGATTATATTTGTTTTATAGTTACGCTGTAGGGTAAAAAACTGGAAGTTATAATTTTCCTATACTGAAAATGTATTTCCAATAGGTACTCCCCTTCACTAATGCCAAAAGCCTTCCACACACTCCTATTGGAATCACCGGCAGAACACCACTGCCCTACTCTGAACTGAATAGTTATAGCAATCTGGTGGAAGCCATCCAGCAGGATGCCTCCATGGTCAACCACCCCAGTGACTTGGAACTGGCAAATGGTAAGGACTTCCATACCCCACTGGCAGAAGGGGATGGGTGGGATGGGAGGAGTGCAATCGAGAGTCAGGAGAAACAGCTACATCTGAGACAGTGCAATGGGTGATCACAAAACCCTACTTTGAAAAGCAGACCATACCAATTTATTCAATTGAGGCACGGCAGAGATGGGCAATTATTCCCTTCTGCTTTATCCATGCTGTCCATGGGTGGTACGGTCAGGGACGAGCTTATTTATGAAGCAAATATCATGAGATTATTGACCATTTAGTGATCTTGTGAAACACCCCATCTTGAGGGTGAGTGTGCAGAGCCATGGAAATAGTGTGCAAATCAACATGGCGTACAGTGTGGATTTGTGTATATAAAGAATACCTGGTCAGGCACCACTCGCAACAGAGCGGGATCCAAGAGATGAAATTTGAAGCAAGGGCCCCTGAAAGAAAAGAAAGCATTAATAAAGACTTATCTAGTATCACAGTTGCATCAAAGTCTGAAGTATAGCCACAGGTGGTAGGTGATACCCAGAGGAAGCAGAAACCGCGACGTGATGTAAGTAATGGGAGATGAATGTCTGAGGGGTGGTTCACATGTCTGACTGCAGAATCTCCTCCAAAGGACCGACGAAGACTAGAAGCAAGGGAAAAGGTAAGGTGTCAGGTTTGAAGAATAAGCCAACTGGATTAAACGACGAACCCAATTGGTAAGGGTAAAGGGAGAAAGATCCTGAGAGGAAGAGGGTTGCAATGGAATAAAGGAACAGGAACCCTTGAAGGAAGCCGTGCAGGCAATATAACAACAAAAGGCATGCACCGGGAATAGAAGATCAGGATGAGGGTAGAGATGAGAAATAGAGGGAAGGGAAATGAGTGAAAAGGAGTTACCCATGCGAGCCGCCGAGGTCTTGGGAAGGAAGAAATGATCCGGATAAAGGAGAAGATAGGTTTGGTGGTACAGTGTAAGTGACGTTGATAGCAAACAGATCTGACCAACGATGCCCACAGGTCAAGAGGCGAAGGAAATATGCCTTAAGGGATAGGTGAAACAAAGAACCTGCAGTAATGGGAAAAATAAAAAGTATGGGATAGGGCTGCCCAAGAACCTGATATCAAGGAGACCAAAGACCCCTTCTCAAAAAGCCAGATAAATGCCAGGCGTGAAGATGGAAGATGTGAAGTTGTGTTATGGATGAGGAAGACTACCTGATGAAGAAATCGGATAGGAGTATAAACATAAAGGAACTTGTTCGACCAATCCTGGCTGAAGGCAATAATAGCCAAAGCCCGAGGATGGGGAACCGGGAACCAAGACAAAAGTAGCTGATAATTGAGGTCAGTGGGAAATGCATCGATATGAGGAATACCCCACCAACCACAAAGCCACCAAAAAACAAGGGGATGAAGTGACCACTCCATTGGGTAAACCCGGTCAGGTCAGGAAAGACGATACGGCACAAGGTTGAAAACACCTGGTATGTGACACACACGATCAAATGAATGTGATGATCGTGGGCCCAAAAGAGAAGATACAACGTTAGAAAACACAGGGATCTTGAATGGGTGCCACCTTAGTGATTGGTACGAGCCACCACTGTTGAATTGTCAGAATGGATCAAGACAAGACAATCTCTGGAAATGAAAAGAAAGTGATCCAAAGCAAGGTGAACAGCAAGGAGTTTGAGGACACTGATATGAAGAGAATGACAGACCAATGACCTGAAGCCTCCTGGTGATCGACCCACACACTCCAGCCCTCAAGGGATGCATCCATGAACAGATGTAAATCAGGCTGCAGAGGAGGAAGCAGGACATCTGCCATGGTATGAACCTTGTCCAATCCCCATCGGGGATTGTCCACAATGTAAAAAGTAAGGGTTATAGGAGCATATGAGTGATCCCAAGCAAGGTTCCATTGGTTATGGAGGTCCCATTGAAGGGATCCCATATGAGCCCAGGCTGAAGGGTCTGAGAGGAGTCATAGAAGATCACATCCCCAAAAGCGATAGAACCTCGCTTGCTGTGTCAAGTCTTGCACTGGCTTGGATAGATGCTAGCATGATAAAGGGATCCTGAGAAGAAAAAGAAATAGGCACACAGGACAAGGGAGGAAGGGTAAGAAAGGGTGTGACAAACCCCTCTGATAAAACTCGGGGAACCCAAACATCTGAGATGAAAGGACTCCATTAATGAACAATGGTTGCCAGATGAGCTCCCAAACCCATCATATAGTCACTGGAACCATTGTTGGTGTACTATGCAACATTGTGAAAAACAAAGAACAGTGGCACCATGGGAAGGAGAAACAGGCAAGGGCTGGGAATGGGAGGATCAGGAGACAGGAATTGGTGCCACGCTCAGCCCCAACTGGGACAAATGCACATCCAGATGAGAATGAGTGGATTGTTCCTCAACTCCAAAGATTCTGGGATTGTGTCAAACACGAAAGATCTCAAAAAACGTCCCGTAGATAAGGAGACAGGTCCATGACAACTTGGCATCATGACCCAAAAGGTCCCAACCACAAATAAACCACGTTTGCAGAGCCGAAGATGACAGTTAGGTGATGATGTATGCCTCATCTCCCGCAGGCTTCAGATCAGTCTGTCCTCACTTATCATAGGGTGGACTGTCTATATGTGGACCAACAATTGTTGGGTTCAGTTTTGCCTGTTTGGGTGGCAAGACCCGAATCTCCCATTTATTTTACCCATGCTAAGTATTTCTGCCTTTGTCTTACCCTGATGACTCTTTTGTGGTACCTCACCTCGACCCATCTCCTGTCTGAGGCTCTTCACAGGAACCCTGAGGGGTTTTCTTGGACGTCCTCTCACTTCTCATTTCCATGTTGGCTTACCTGGGAGGTGAAACACTCAGTGTGAACCTGAATATCAGGGGATGGGGAAAAAACTAAATAAGGCTGGGAGGCAGAATCATGTAATAAGGAAGGATGTGGGTCATAAGAAATAGGAGCAATAGACAAAACATCACATACCTGAGAAATAAAATCTGAAAAAGCCAATGAGGGACGAACAGGATCCTCAGGTAGGGTTTGGAATGTCACAGCAAACTCTTGGGGCATGGAACAAATGATCAAAATCATGCCTGCCCCTGAGATATATCCGAAGTTGTAATGTCTACTTTGAAATTCATACTTGATACCAAATAAACAAGTGAAAATTTGTGGCAATGCATGGGTAAATCAAATGCTTTTGAAAATAAAGTGAAAAAAAAAATGCTTGAAATAAGTTAAATTAAATTAAGTTAAACCACTTTAAGAAGTAATGAGCAAAAAGAAAGATGTTTGAGCACAAGCATTGCCAAATGAGAAGTGATGGTTTGGTAGTGGTGCATAAAAGAAGTCACATGCGTCACATAATAGTAGAACTCTCCTATTGGTGGAGAGATGATGCATAATGATTCGCATGAGAAATATGTTGGAATCTTTGATTCCAATAGAGGGGGTGTGGAAGACTTGTGGCATGCAAAAGTTTGCATATAGAGGGCAGTACAAAACTGGAAAAGCTAATCTTGTTTGATTTTGTTTCCAACTGTATCAACTGTTCAAAGATGTGGAATACTGCTTAAATCTTCGTTAGTAAAAAACTGAAGAAGAATATAAATTTAATAACCCAGCCAACTCATAATCATCAGATACTAGCCTTCCTTTATCATCCCTCAAGGGTCCTACCCCCATCCTAACATTCTGTTTACCCTTAATGTATTTAACAAAATCCTTACTGTTAATTTTTACATTTTCAGCCAACCTTTTCTCATACATCCTTTTTGATTTCCTAATTTCATGTTTCACCAACTTTCTTG
>NW_013670678.1:15876-21012 GCF_000517525.1 Limulus polyphemus | reverse complement strand
TATAATAATAGATAAAGAATAAATATAAAAACAAGAAATAAAGTGCTTACCTAATCTTCTTTTTTCTTGCTGTCAATTGTCGATGACACTTAACCCTACTTTTTTATACTAATGGTAGTAATGCACTAAATAATTTTTATGTAATTAATAATGCACCAAAGACCACAGGTTAATAATATGCAAAATATAGACAATTTCCCCTAACTCTCAAAATGTTTCTGGCTTTATAACTATGCAACAAGAGCCATTACAAATTCATCCAAGCTGGTCATTAGTTTTCCCACTCTGAGTGAAATTGATGGTTATCTTTTCAGAACACAATGTTATACATATGTCATTTGATAGATAAAAACATTGACTTTCTATTGGTCAGAGGTAATATATAATTAATGTAAGAGAAAACTATTAACAAATCCTGAAAGAGAGGATGTGACAGGAAAGGTCTGAATTTCTATTTGATAGCTCTGTAACCAAACAAAATTGAAGGCTACAAAAATTATGGTTTCTCTGAGCAATGATGATTTTATAGGGAGTAATTTACATTTAATTTCGTAGTTTCTGGGAAAGGGATGTGGATAAAATTGAGATGAGAAGATACCTAGAGAAAATGTATCACACTAGGGGAAATTCAGGATTTTTTAAAATATTGCCTTATAAAATTAAGAACTTAAAACTTATATACTATTAAAATATGGATTATTGGCTAAGATTTTATGCTACACTAATTAGTATAACATTAAAAAAAAAGTAATTTAATAAAATTTTGAATGTAAGACACTAAAACCTTGTATTATGCACAATAAAGGATACCCAGGGTGAGAGAATTAACAGATGAGAAAAGCAGGTGAAAGACAAATGAGAACATATAAAAGGATAGTGAAAGAGCATTAGTATCAATAAGAAAATGGGTGTGGTTCTTATATATTCCAGCAGCAAGTAAACCACTCAGACCTGGCTGGACTAAACTTTATTTTTATTTTGGTGTTAAAGCAATTCAATTTGTCAAACTACAAAATTGTGTGGTGTAAAAAAACATGAGAAACACCTTGACAAGTTAAAACTGTATGTTAATGATGAGATTTTCCAACAGTGACTTAACTAGAAAGCATAGAATGAAAAACTTTAACCTATATAATGATGAGGGCACCATTCTAATCTGGTGGATTGTTTGTTTGTTTTGAATTTCGTGCAAAGCTACATATTAGCCTAATGGATTGAAAAACTAAAATCAGAAACTAATGAAGCCTTTTATAATTGCCAAAAAGCTGCATGCAAACTTAAAGCACATACTTCTACTGCACAAAAAAGTAGTTATTTGGGGAAGCAAATTACTACATTCAAGCATCCTATGCCTGTCCATACTTTTACCTCCCTAGTGTAAGTATATATTGAAGATAATGTAATCACATGCAATGGGATGATATTGCAAACAATGTGTAATGGCAAAGGACAAGCCTTTGTTTTTAATTCTATGTAATGTCTTTATGGGGTATTTTGTTAGTGAATTACTTCCTGCAGAACATCTGAATACATAGGAAATCCCCTGTTTCTGATATGTTGAGGAAATATTTTCCATAAAAGTTACAGCTTACACACAATAAAATGGCAAAATATATTTAAAATTATTATAAAAACAAGTTAACTGCAGATTTTTTTCACATTCCTCTTAATTTGGCCATTCCAGATCAAAATCAGAGGTGTATAATACATAGCATTTCCGATTGCCCAGTAAACGTTTTGTTCAATATTAGAACTCATCAGTTGGAAAGGACGACGAAAGACATTTAAACCATAACTTTTATAGTATTATACTAAATATATAAATAGCATTTTGCAGAACCTTTTGTCGCTATAGTTATGATAATTATATCAGTGACAGTACATAAATAGATAAACAAATAGACATGTAGATAAATAGCCAGACAGATGGATAAGTACAATGTTTCGTTCAATAAAGTAAGATATGGCAGGAGTACAAATGCTGTGGGAAATTGGGAATATATACGAAAAGCGAAAACTGCATCTCAAAATGTTTAATGAAACAGGTATTAAGAACACTTAATGTTTACAAGGAAATTGATAAAAACAACAAATAGTTTATAGAATACATTAAAGATTCAAAACTTGTAGTATTTGTGAGACTTGCTTAGAAAACATGCTACAGTATTAACTGGAGTGGAACAGAAGTTGTGGAAATTAAGTTCCACATGATTTTAAGAACATTATATGCCTTTAAGTTTAACGAAACAGATGCTGCATGTACTGTACAGTAACCAGCAATCAAAAATGCTTGAAATACAAGTGAACAGAATACTATAACCAACTGTAAATGAAATGAGTGAGCATTTAATTACACAGGCCTGTGATGGTTTTATTTTACATGTTCTACAGTAATTCCTGTATGGTGCATCCAAACATGATATCCATTTTTCTCCAACACTTACAGATTTTTCACAAAACGTCATAAAGCAATACATAAAAGAAAGACCACAATGTGTAGTTTCGAGACTAAAAGACGTAGGTTTCACAAAAAAAATCAGGATGAATGAGGATGCATGTTTGTTTGATATCAATGTTCTTTCCTTTTCTTCAGTTTGTTTGTATTTTTGTTCACAAACATAATAATAAAAAATGTTCATTGTGGTAAATGAAATAATAATTCAATCTAAGTACAAGTTTTTATTCTTCCCAATTTGCAAAAAAATCCTTACGTGATAGAAAAAATAATAATATTATTTTCAATATCTGCATAGCTGAATTACGGAAAATCAGTTATTAAAACCAAAACAACTTTTATGACGTTTAAATTTGCAGGTCTGTGTTATTATTTTGAATGTTTTTAAAATTAACTTTAAAGACCTTGAGCACTGAAGCCTCTTCTCACCAATGATCAGACAGCTAAAGTCTTACAATTCATAACCAAAGTTTCCCACCTTCTTTTTAGGTCAAGTCAGGGGTGTGTTAGGCATACTTTGTAATCACAAAAAAGAAGTAATATCTGTTTTCCTAATATGTATTTGTTACAACAGTTTTATTATAAAAAAAATAACTGACACATACTTTGTAACAACGAGATAATGAAGAAGGTCTCCTAATTCCTCAAGATTATCCGTCTCTTTCAGCATAGTCAGCAGTTCATCCTCAGTCACATGTTCAAACTGAAGGTCTGATGTAGTGCGGACACGAGTCATTGACTCCCATTGTTCATCTTCCTCTTGCTCTCCTTGAAGTGGTGAGGGACTTTGCTCTCCAGATTCTGTAGGTGATGAATATGAAGATTCCGAATGTACAGAGATTACTTCAGCTCCAGGAGAAACTGGTGGTGACCTAGTATGCTTGTCATAGGAAGACTGAAGTCTAGCAAGATCTATATTTCATGAACAAGTATTAATTAATGGATAAAAACTGACCAAAAAAATCAGTATTTAAATATATTTAAACTTCTGGGACAATAAAGTAAAATAAAACCTTAAAACCCTTTGAAGAGTACCTATAGTTGATAAACAAATATTAAACTGTGAATTAATCTTGACAATTGATATGTTTTTATATATATCCTCTTGTGATGACATGCAAAAAATCTTTAAAAATGCATACATCATAGATAGTTTAAAATAGAGGTCATTCTTCAGAGTTCTAAGTTGCCTACTGGTATTGCAAACAGAAAAAACTTGCTTCATTAGCATTAGCACAATGAAAAAAACAAAACAAAATACTTCATAAAACTAAGTAAATATGACATTGTTATAAGCTGAAAACAAAAATTCTTAAAACTATGCATGCATTTAACCTTTTAATTATAATACATTAACTAATTTGATTTAGTTCCTCTTCATCTATAACAGTAATAAGATCACTAGTGGATCATAAATTTAATGAATACATACAGTTGTGTCTGAAAGAATGTTTCATTGAGGATGCATTTTTCCTCCACAGGCAAAACAAAACAAACTCTGGTTCTATCGAGGATAATTTGCTAGGTTGCCTAAGTTATGTGTGCCTGGCAAAATCACCTAACTTTCTTTCTCTGCAAACATCCATTAATTTACATTATGCATGCTGTCATTTCAGTAAGCAAGGTAAGCTATCATGGTTTACTTTAATTTTAACATCTTAATCTACAATACTCGTACTTCAGTCAAGTTAGTTTCTTTAATTATTTATAGCATAAACATTCATTTTCATATAATGTATTTTTAAACATATATTTAACAGACTTGTGATCAACTTCAATACTTATCCAAAACCTTACAAATTTAAACATATTTTTGCACAGCTAACTTACAGAACATGGTTTTGTCTGTTTATTCACAACTGTTTTATTTCTTAACAATGGTCTACACACCTGCAAATGGCAACATATGTGTATTAGCAGCTAAGCCATGAATAAAAATAAGTTACAAAAAAATTAATAACAATACTAAATATCCAATATAAATTAATTAAATCAATTAAGTAATTAGTTAGAACACAGGAATTATACACAACTACGTATATTTTTTCAAATGTTTGTTCCACTGCTATATTTGAGCCTTTGAGATCATCACATGCATATATACATAGATAGACTGTGGCTGTAAACAATCAAATGTCAGAACACCTATGTTTTGCTTTTCTTTCCCACAATCCATCTATGTTACTTAAAAGGCTTAAGTCACCAAGAATGTTTAGAAGGAGCATTTACCCACACAACTATTTTTTTACAAGTAAAGAAAAAGTTTATCATTACAGAAAAAAATATTGTAACAAGGACATTTTACATTATTATTGTATAAGCAAAAGTACCCATCCACAGTGATGCGAAAAGTTTAAGTTAATCTATCAATTTGAAGGTTAATTGTGTTGCACTCTTGGTTTCACTCAGAACCAAAGCTCTGAGCTATTTATACTTCCTACTGTGAAAAGTAATTGTTGAGCATTTCAGTCATGCTAACAGTCACTCAGCAATAAAATATGGTAAAGCTATATATTCATTTTTTTCAGTTAAATCACATTTTGAAAAGTGAATGATAGTGTGATTAATTCATAACAACTTAGTGTAGAATATCCTACTTGCAAAATAAAATTTGGCATCAACATTATTCATGCCTGTTCTCCTGTCATTTCATTTTCAGCTTTTCAAATGGTTGGTTGGTT
>NW_013670678.1:0-14846 GCF_000517525.1 Limulus polyphemus | reverse complement strand
ACATCACAGTTCACAATATAAGATACTGGATGTTACAAATTAGAATTATATCTGTTGGTATACACTTAAATGTTTAATAACAAGGTGTAACCTAGATAAATTAGATTTTGTTTTGCTGAGCTACAGTGCAGGCCAAAATATTTCAAATATATAAAAAAACATTAAGGGCATACAAATCAACCTTGTGAGAAAAAAATAAACAAGTACACAAAGTTGGTATTCAAAACTTCAGCAACCTTCCTTGGACTATTATTGCAACAGTAGTGGAGGGCATAAATGTCTCATTTTCTCCTCAAAAATAGCTTCTTTAGTAAAATCTCAAATGTACAATTCAGAAAGTGAACTGCTACCTATGATGGATAAGACATTTTTATAAGTGTTGTTACTTCCTTTTGGAACCCAAGTTAACCTCTACCAGCTAGAACAGATGTAAATTAAGGACAACTACAATTCTCAAAATGGTTCTTCATGCTAGCCAGTAGGACTTCTGCAAAAGCACTATTGATCCTCATGAGTCTAAAGGAAATATGAGATTATGATTTTTATTTCTTTAAGATTTATAAACATAATATTCATTATTTTAATAGCCTATATACATGTTTTATATTGTTAATAAAAATATGCAAAAGTAGGTATGAGATATTTTTTATATAAACCATTAATTTTGTAATCCACTGAAATACTAACATTTGTTTGCTGAAAATATAAAAAAATATTAAATTTTATTGAAAAGTGAAGAATAGTATTGGAATTTTAAACATTTTATTTTCATAATTTCAAACTTTACTAAGCTATTAAGTTCTAAATTTCACAACTACTGTTTATATTATTTACTTCACAGGGCTTAACTTAATCCACTAAAATACTAACATTTGTTTGCTGAAAATACAAAAAAAATATTAAATTTTATTGAAAAGTGAAGAATAGTATTGCAATTTTAAACATTTTATTTTCATAATTTCAACTTTACTAAGCCATTAAGTTCTAAATTTCACAACTACTGTTTATATTTACTTCACAGGGCTTAACTTACAGTTTATTTGTATCTTAGTTTCAATTCCTTCAAGATAGATAAATTATCCATTTAGTTAAATATTTCAAAGATGGGACATACCTAAACAGCTAATTTCTACGATATGTGTACTAATAGTAATGCACAGTTTTGCATTTGCCACTCATTATTTTGCTAAAATTGATGGAGCTCTGATAAAGTTTTAATTATTTGAAAAAATAACTGTATTTTTTGTTGTTGTTCAAGAAAATAATATATATTACCTCCTTCTCAACAACTGACATATCAATTGATCCATTATAGAAGGTTGTAAGGCATCATTACGCTTACTTAATGGCCCCCAATTATTCCTTTCCCATGTCTTCACCTATATGTTTTATGAACTCTCAACAATTGACTGTATTTATTTGTGTATTTCTAATTGAACAGAAATTAGAAATTTAGAAAAATATTTTTTTGCCTTAAGCATGTGAAATATCAATTAGTTTTTAAAAGAAACTCTTTCTCTGGAATTTGAAATATTCAAATTTCATTCAATAGGTATTGTACAGTATGAAGTTTTTTCAGAGCTGAAAGCTTCATATCAATATTAACAGGCTTCATAATCATGCCTTTTTTAATGTTTCACACAACTATCTTTTTACAGTGCTCTTTCTCAAATACCCCTAGTAAAAGAAACATTGTAATTCAAAAGTCAAATCTGTTTTTCCATTTTGAAACAAAAAATTCTATAAATTAAATCCACAATTATTCACTCACTTATTTCAAAACTAAGTCATTACTTTACAGACCAAGACCTTTGATCCAGTTCTGTGCAGTAATGCCACTTAAATCTGTCATTTCATCAACTATCAAGTGTTTTATTGACTTACTGTAGATAACACTTTTAGATTAGGTATTTTGCAACTCTAGCACAACTGCAAGGGGACATTCTACACTAAGAATCATTAAAAAAGAAGTGTTGACTGCTACACGAAAAAAGAACAAGAAATTAGATATCTCCTTTCTCCAAAAAAGTATAAAATAAATAAAGTTTGTTTATTCTGCATTATGACCAGTGTCATAGTAGATGATGTACAAAGAGATACTGAGGATGGTTTTTAAGATAGATTTTTATTCACAAGAAGTAATAAAATGTTAAATAATAGCATGTATAGTAAAAATACTTTAGTGTGGATATTGTTACACATTTGTTAAGCAAATGATAAAGGTGTAAGAAGTAAGTAGAATTTGACTGTAGCACTTAGTAAAATGAAAATGCTACATTGATCCAGAGTAGAGATTGGTGCAGGGCTATTGAATTAAACAATAACAACTGTGGATTTAGTGGTTAAACACCTTAGAAACTGCAAAATTTTTGTGAGAAAAGGCAAGTTACTTCAGACACAACTGTACCAAATCTCTATAAAAAAAACACTTTTTAAAAGTATTCCATGGAATTTTCAATCCTCAGTATATAGACTTCATTAAAAAATATACTAGAAATTATTTTCCATAAGAAAAATAAGTGATACATTAATACTGATAAATATTACATATATTTAAGTCAGTAAAAAAAAAAAAAACACACTTAAGGTCTAAAGTGTTTGTAGAATATTTTGTAGTATCATTAGAAACTAGCAATTCAACATTTAATTTACTTTAATTTAAGTAAGAAGAAAATTATGTTACCAATATTAAATTACAAAGAAGATTAAAAACAGCACTTTTCAAGCTCCTGGTGCAATCCACCCAGCACCGCAATTCAAGACAGAGACCTCTACATGCACAACAGTACCAACTATTCTCTATGATCCAAGCCATGCAGATCAAACACTAATGAAAGTATATTACCCACCATCTTTTCTATCATTCGTTGTACTCCACTTGCCTGAATCATACTGGTCCACTTGGATGGAGCGAGTGCGTTTGATGATTCCACTAATACCTGAATGACGGGAACGATTCATACTCAACTTTCTCTTAGGGCGACCCTTTTGGAATGATGGTCGGTTAAGTGGCCTGTGAAGCTCATGCTCCAAGTATTCCTTCACCATGAAGTGCAAACCTAAAGAAATCCACCAAAAATACTGGGAAAACAGACTTACCATTATTACTTACTAATTAGCTGATGTACCCATTAAATGAATAGGGAAGATATAGTGACCCCCAAGAGGTGGCATAAGGAGGATCAGATCCAAACACTGAATTCCCTCTAACACCCCCTGAAGAGTGCATGCTAATTTTGGTTGAGATCCGTCAAACACTGACAATGTGAAAGATGGACACACAAATAAACAAGAGCTGCCTAGGAATGGGAGGCATCCAAATTGTGACTTCCTTCTGTCACTCCCTGGGTGTGTGTGTCAAGTTTGGTTGAGATCCGTCAAAAACTATAAACATGAAAGGCAGACCCCTAGTGATCATACAGGAATTTAAATGGGGGATTAGAACAAAAGCTTATCCATATGACACTACTTGGGGGTTGGGGGATCCTACTAAAGAGTATATGACAAGATAGGTTGAGGTGTGAAAGGTGGGGATATAGATAACACTTCTATTCTAAACAAAGAATATAAAATAAATATCATGCCCTTAAAAATATACCTGTTAATAAGTAAGACAGACACCAGTAATTACAAACAAAGCATACTAAAATGTGTCAAGTGATATGTATGCACATATACAATTTAAACAAATGGCTAATACAACTCCAACTTCAGAAATGCCTTACACAAACAAATGTTTTACACTGATCATGTTGTGAATTCTGTTATTTAGTAGAATCTCTTGGGGAATATGGCTTTTATATTAGTTATATTTGCTTCTTTGGGCTTGAATCAGCAACCAAAATACCATTCTAACATGCTTCTATATAGTACTGTTCATTCAGCAAAGTGGAACTAACGTATTTATATGTGAGGATCAGCCTTTTATAATTATTCAAAGCATTTCTTACTGTCAGGATCTCCTTCCTCTTGATTACCCAGAAAGCTTAAACTGGTGATGCAGGATGTGCTGAGAAATTCTTCAAGTGTTCCCACAGATACCCTACACAAATCACAGAGAGCACAATTCAATAAACAAAATTCTATTCTTTCTTTACATAGTTGATATTCATTTTGTACAACTAAAGTTTTTTAAACACCCTGTTCATGTGAAATATAACATCCATCATGCACATATTTCTGCTAAAAAAAGAGCAATGAAAAGAAGTGCTCTTTACAGTTTTGTATATTGTTTATCAAATAAATCTACTGTGTAAAGATTAAAATATGTTATGACTAGCAGTCCAACTCTGCCTGCACTGTATATATATATATATAAGCTTACTTATTAAACTCTTTCCCACACATTTGAAAACCTTAAAATTATACCAAATTTAGTAAAATAAAGAAAAAACAACATAACACATGAACAAAATAATAATTTGTAAGTGATATATTAGGGATTCCCAAACTGGGATCTCTGGATTCATGATGGGGAGGGGTCTTGCAATATGGTTTCAGGTGAACCACAGAATACACAGAAAGAATTCCTCTAACGTGGCTAACATATAAAAGTGCTAAGTTAAAGTATGTATCATTATAACAGAAAAAAATGGGTGATCTTAAGGATAATAAAATGGGTACTGGTAACGTAAATGAAAATAAGTTTTTTACATAGAAAAAAGTCTGTTTATAATTCTACATAATAATTTACCTACATTATGAGTCTTAAACAACAATAGTTCTCTCTGATGTGTGATATTACATCATTTGTAACCAACTGAAAGCCAAAGTTTTAATCTATAAAATGACATATTACATTGTCTATTTCACTTTCACTTCAAACTTCATTCCCATGGGAAACACAGCAATAAGCTTAGCTGAATTTTAAACGGCTATTGTTGCATAGTTAGAAAGCCAGAAGAACTGTGACACTTGTAGGATATTGTCTGCTTTTTAAGTGTTATTATTCTGTGTCTTTTGTGCATTATTTAATTAAGTAAAAATTACTTAGTGCAATAGTACCATTAATATAAAAAAGTAGGTTTAAGTTCCATCAACAGTCAACAGCAAACAAAAGAAGACCCAGATAAGTATATATTTTTTTTTCCAAGGGTATTCTTTATTTATTATAATAAAACTAAGTAAAGTATAAAAATTTGAAACTTTTTGGTTAGATAAGGTTATTAAAAAAATAATAATATTAATTTTTCCCGGGGTATGCTCATGAGCAACTCTTAAGTAGCCCGTGTGTTACTGTAATTCAATAAGGTAATGTGAGCTACACATTTGCCATGTGAAATACAACTTGTGTGGCAGGAATATTAGTAAAACATGGTTCAGAGGCCAATAAAACAATACAATTTTAGTATAAACAGCTGTATACTGTTAAAAGTTTAAAGCTACTTAGAAGAAACAAATATAGTTTCATGTTACACTTTGAAGTATTTCTAGAAAGGAAAAAAGGTAATTTAGATTTACTTCAATTTATTTTGGTAGTTACGAGGTCAGTGAATTTGACTGACTTCATATAGAGTTAGAGTAGAGAAAGTAACAGATAAAATAAGTTTTACTGGAAAAATCATCTGAAATATATTTAGGAAGTTTCAGAGATTATGCAAATGAAATTTGACAATTTTCAGATGAAGCAAAGTATTTTTAATCTTAACATGAATATCACTTTGCACTCGGAGCAGTCAATACTTTGACTCCATATTTTCATGGAGAAATTTTTTGGGAAAATACATTATTAAAAATTATGATATTTTGTCTATAAAAGTTTCTTAATGCTTACTAAAAGCTTGCAAAATTTTGTGAAGATACATAAAACATATTAGAATATGATTGATATGTGCTACCACCATAGAATTGTTGGAATGAATCATCACCAGATAATGTCTGGCGAGAGGAAAGAAGTGATTCAAAGCCCGATGGACTGCAAGAAGCTTGAGGATGTTGATATGCAAAGATCTTTTGTCTACAGACCAATGACCCAAAGCTTCCTGGTGATTGGTCCATGCACCCCAGCTCTGAAGGGATGCGTCTTTTAAAAGATGTAAATCTGGACGAGGAGGAGGAAGCGAGATGGATGCTGATGTATGGGCCTTGTTCAACCACCAATGCAGATCATCAATCAGGGTAGGAAGAAGCAAGGTTCTACTGATTGTGAAGAGCACACTAAAGGAATCGCATATGTGCACGACCGAGGGGGACCAGTGATGTCACTGAAGACAACATCCCCAAAAGCGATAGAGCCATGCAAGCAGAAATGGAGGGAGCTGAAAGAGTGTGGCAGGTGTGACCCACGAAGTGATAACATGAACTTCGAAATTCATAATGACAAGAAGTCAACCAATAATCAAAAGTATAAATAAGAATGCGACTGTAATAAATTGGAATTAAAGTGAAGTTAAGAAACAGTCTGAATAGAAACTAGAAGTGAAAATAAATGAAGACCATTTCTTGAGTATACAAAAGACGATTGTGAAACTTTAAACAAACAAAAAGGTACATGACCAAGCATAAGCACTGCCAAACGAGAAGTGTTAGTTCGGGATAGGCGAAGAAGTGACGCATTATGATTTATATATGAGAGAAATGTTGGAATTATTTGATTCCAATAGGGGGGAGCAGAAGGTTTGCGGCATGAGTAAATAAAACATTTGCATATAGTGGGCAGCACTGGACAAAGTAGCTAATTTTGTGAGAGGAGGGAAGTACTGTATCAGAATTTGTTTTTGCTTCAAGCAGCTAACAATATTTTAAATCTATTTATAGTTTAATTAGAAAGCCAGTTAAATTACAGTAGCTTGTTGACACTCTATTCTAGTGTCTTATGTACTTTTTGTGCTATAAAATGTATATTTGAAAAAACATTAAAGATTTTGTGGAGAATCATCACAGTATGAAAAAGCTAGTGCTAAAGAAGTATGCTCATGAGTACAAATTACTGAAATAAGCTTTAACCCCTAGTCAATTCCAAAACATTTTGTTTTTATGTACATTTTTGTATTTATTTTTACTTTTTTTAACAAAAAACTTGCTACGTTATAAAACAAAAAAGTAAATGAAATAAAATTTAATAATGAAATATCACAAGACCAGTTTGGGCTAGCTGTTTCATGTATTTGTAACCTTGTTGGTTGTTTACACTAAATACTCTTATTGTAGTTAACTGCCTGCCTATCAAACACTTAAAACAGGGCATTGTAAAGTAGTAAAATTAAAAGCAAGAAGATATGAAAAAGTTAGATAGCTGAGGCTGTTGTGATAAATAACTGTTGTTGTTGTTGTCTATTACTATCATTTTACAAAAAAAAAGTATTATTGATTTTACTTCATAATTTCAATTTTTTTCCCTCTGTACAGTGATTATTGTGTGACAGTTACAATTGGGGTATAGAAGATGAAAAGAACCATTTTTATTTTTAAAATCAAGTTTCACCACGAATGACTCAGTAAAACCTTTGCAAATACACACACACATATACATATATTATTTTAAAAAACTGTTTTTTTGTACAACACTTATAATGTTTACTAAAAGCTTACAAATGTGGTGAACATACACTTAATAAATTCGGAAACAAGGTCAGTCCAATGGACCAAAACCATTGATAACGTGTTAAAAACAAAGAACTATTTAAAAACCTTTATATTATATCTGTAATATCAATACTATAATACCAATATTTATTTCATAAAGTCTTAGTTTCTATAAAAAAAAACTTAATTAATATGATTTCCAGTAATATTAGGGTAAAAAGCTTACCTGGTGCCATTTATGTATCCACTTTTCAATTTCTTGATTGTAGATATCATTGCCAGTGGAATTTTATCATTTTCTAAGTGTACATAAAAGTCAGTTTGAGATGCAATGAGTCACAACAATAAAATTTCTAATAATTTGAAATTACAGTAGTATATGAATTGTCTTCTATTACTGTTTAGTGTTTAAATTTCATAAAAAATCAAATATCTGTTATTTTTGCGAACAACAAAAAAGTTACTTGATGTTTATACTTTACACATTGTAGGTCAGATAATCACAAGTGGTTACTTTCATGCTATGACAGAACTATACAGTAACAACACCACACAGTACTGTAAAATGTGGTCATTAAACTATTGTGTCGTGTGGCATTAAACCACACTATAAACATCTCAAGAAACTGCTGAAAAATGTGTTAGCGCATTATTGTTTAACATGTGGTACTAAATCATAATGATCCTTTAATTATAATAAATATATAATGTTCAGTAATAAACATCACAATAGACTGAGGAAAAGTGTATTAGTCTAAGTAATATTGTGTCACTTTAAACCTACTATAATAATCTCAAGATTAATGTAAAATGTCCTTGTTAGACTACTTTTGTGGAATGATAAACAATACAGTAAGCATCTCAAGAGACTGGAGTAAAGTCTATTTGATGAGAATGATGTTATGTCAAATTAAAGACCACAGCAAAGTGTGCTAGTCAGTCTACTTTTAGGGACAATAAACTATGTATTGCAAACCTCTCAAACATGGGTTTAGAGTTGATAGTGAGACTACTTTTATATGATAATAAACCACATATTTTAAATGTCTCAAGACATGGGTGTACAAACTGCTAATAAGCCTATTGTCATGTGATAATAAAACATACATTAAATTCTTTTAAAACACTCGTTTACAGTTCGTTAGTTGAACTACAGTCATTTAGTAATAAACCATGCAGTAAACTTTACAAAACACTGGTTTACCATTTGATAGCCATCCTACTATTGTGTGGTAATAAACCACATATTAAATATCAAACAGCCTATTGAAAAGTTGAGTAGTATATTAAAAATCTGAGAAAAAAATTCTAAAAAGCTGCAAAATTAATTAAATTTATGTAAAAACACTAAATTTTGCTCATTTGTTCTTAAACAGTATACACTTTAAATCCGAATCACTTACCAAAAGATATTAACCCTTTCGAGACGGGTCACAGGGGTAAAGGCCATGTCATCTTGTTTCTTGATGCGCATTCAAAATTTTATTGAACTACTATTTCATGAATTTATGTCAATAACTTTGGTATTAAATTGTAGATTACAATTCAAATTATAGTACTATTTATTACTAAATTTCTTAACTTAAAATCAAATATTAAGAAAACACAGATAAACATTGATTTCTGTGTGTCACGTGGAATGTTGAATACAGCACTGGTTCAAATTATATGTCTGTAAAGTCAAAATACTGTCTATAGTTTCGTACAAATTAGAAACTCAAATTACCAATATTGACAAGTTAGAATATAAAATAAGAGCCTCTTATCTTTTCAATTTGCTAAGTTATTGCTCATGGAATAACTCAAATACAGTGGCACCCCACCCACCTCTTTCCATTTTTGGAAATGCTCTTTTATACATACTTCTATATATGACATGAATAACCAATCGGAAGCTCAAAATGTACCCTAGTGGCTTTCTAAGCAATATTAACGGGCTTGGAAACATTTTTTCTTTTGAACCAATATTTCAAAGAGGTAAGATGTGTCTTTAGTCTGCTCTTATTTACTAAGCTTGATAAATTATAGTGGAATTCTATGGTATTAATGTAGTAATTTATGATTTTTTAGTTATTCAAATGTATATATAAAACCTAAAAAATTATTTTGTTTTATATCCTCCACATGCAATTTTTTTAAAGGCTTAACAACCTATGTCAAACAGCAACTGAGTACAAAGGTCATAACTAGAAGAGATAATTGTTTGCTTTACTTCTCTTGTTACTGTTCTATGTTTTAATAAAAATAAGTTTAAGAACTTATTTCAAAATAGCATCAATCTATATACATATATAATGTATAATAATTGAAACGTCACTGTATTTTACAAAATACTAGTCTACTAAAACACAGCCAAGACAAATTTCTTTGTATAGACCAAAGGTCAGTTTTATGTTATTTGATAGGGTAACATGAGTGCATGTGAGCCACATCATCGTAACTTCTGTATCGTTAGCCAGGCACGGGTGAAAGGTCAATATAATAAAAATAATAAACATATACGAGATTTAAGCTACTTAGTCTAAAGATTTATGTTTTCCTGTTATAATTTATGTTCATTCTAGAATGAAAAAGGCATAATTTATATTTAATTCCTAATTTTTTATGGTGGTTGTGAGAGCAGTCAAATCTACTGAACATGTACAGAGATTAATTACTGAAAATAACTATCTGGACATTATAAAGATTTCGCATGTGAAATTTCAAAATTTTCTGATGCATAAATGTATTTTTAATCTTAAAATGAATATTACTTTGCATGATAGATTGGCAACATGTGAAACGAAAAAAAAAAGACAAGAGAAAAACATTGCTTTACAAAACTTAAGACTTAATAAAGCATTGTAATGTTTAATGATAATCTGCCACATTTCGTTAACATTTGTTTACTAATTTGAAAGTTACAGAATGAAAACTATAACAAGCACAAAATGGTTACGAGGTCGGTCGAAAGAGTAAAGCTCTCATATATATATATATATATATATACACACACACACACACATATATATATGTATGTATATATATATATATATATATATATATATATACATACTTATGAAATTATAGTATAAATGTTCATAAATCAAGAGAAAAAAAAGGAAAACAAAATAAAGCAGAAATATAATGTTTAATACTTAACCCTTTTGCAACAAGACATTTTGTATTCCCAGGAACTAGGTATTACTGGAAAATTTGTTGAAATACTGTACATTTTACAAAAGAAGGGCCCTACATGTGCCTCAAAAATATAATTTAACCACTTTGTTAAAAATGCTCATACATATTACAAAGAGCATTCATTTTTGGGAAGGAATAGACTTTACTTTCTATTTCATGCACATTCTCAATAACCTATACAAGAAACTGAACAAATTTTATGTAAAACAAAATATTCCTTGTAGAAAGCCTTTATCAAAGTGCACCCATATGATCCCTGGGAATAGAAATACAGCCATATCAAGTATGCCTCTATGGTAAAGCAAAGGGTTAATGATGATCAAATAATTAATGATAAAATGTGTATATATATATATACACCTTTCTTATTTGAGATGGAATTCAGCCTTGAATTTGTCCTGGCTTTAATCATTTATAATACAGATAACATTACTTAGAGTGCCTCAAAAATATAATTTAACCACTTTGTTAAAATTGCTCATACATATTACAAAGAGCATTCATTTTTGGGGAAGGAATAGACATTACTTTCTATTTCATGCACATTCACAATAACCTATACAAGAAACTGAACAAATCTTATGTAAAAGAAAAAATTTAGTTTTTATACAGGATGGCAAGCAAAAAACATACCCATGTGATGGCGATGGAGAATTATTGATACAGTTGGGCGTCCAAGCATACGCCAATTAGATCTAAGAAAACTTATGTCTGAACGCAATGTGTTAGCCATAAGTTCAATGTCATTCATAATGTAGAAGTCCTCTCGATCTAAGTTCTATAAACAAAAGTGAAATGAAACCAAACAAAAGAGGAAAATATGGAAACTAAAAGTAAAAAATACCAACAAGCCAGATAATAAAAAATAAATAAACCAGAGTGTAATGCAATAAAAATACTTACACAAGGATTCACATTGAAATAAGCAACTAAAATGCTAATATTTTTAAATATGCAAGAATTGGTGTTTTTTATTAAATAAATAAAAGTAGTGACATCAATTAGTGAATATATAACAAACTAAAAGTACTCATCAGTTTTCGAGAGCTGGACTGCAAAAATGTATACAAAAGTACAAATAGGAAATGTGACCAACAACACTGAGAAGACAAATATTTTGAAGGCCTTGTTTTAAAGTACGTATTAGTATTTTGGTGAAGTGGATAATAAAAAATGCAAAATTATCCATGTTATTGACCAAAGATTAGATAAAGTATATGCATTTAAGCCAAAATCCATGAGGTAGGCACTTTTATAACGCACACTGAGCACCCACCTAGAATACTTCTCCTAATAGGAAGAATAACTATGGGCCGTCCCAGCATATGCCAACTAGTCTTGAGAAAGGAGATCTCTGTCTTGAAGATGTCAATCAATAGGTGGGTGTCTGATGCTAGATAGAATCTCTGTTCATCTACATACTTTAGTGAAAGAGGGAAGAAGCAGAAGTTAGACAGCCAACAGGTTGAAACTGTGATGTAATCCAATTATAACGTCTCAAATCAAACCAGCACAGCTACATGTATAGTTTCATCCATATTCACATTTTGCAAACCCTTTTTTTAGAACCAAAAACAGTTGTACCAATCTCCTTTCATAATTTATTAACTCATAACACAGAGAACTCTATTAAAATCATGACTTTCAAGCTCTACTAAACTAATCTGTGGTGTTAAACATTTTTGTATTTTTCTAGATCATCTTTAAAAAAGGACAATTATATTTAAATATTATACACTCAAGTTCTGCCAAACCCTCTTTTTCTTATATTAATATATATGGTATCAAACATCAAAATCTTTCTAATCTCTTATAATAAAGCCTGTATTAAAATTTACACATTCTGCCAAACTCCTTTATTAAACAGATATTCATGGTGTGAAATCATCACCACACACTGAAATTATCCTTAAAAGTTATACTAACATTGGCCCACATTCATAATATGTTAAACTCTCCTGAAAGCAGAAACTTGCTAAACCCTTTCAAGAAAGTGTATATCTATTAACTAGAGTTTTAAAAGAAATTTTACATGGTGAGAAATGATTCATTAAAAAAAAAGTGTAATTATCTTCTCCAACTACTGTACTTTTTTTTTATTAGGTTAAACTTAGGTGAGTTGTGGTAAGATTTTTCAGAAGAGAAAGGATGTGACCATAAAAAAGCATGGAATCCCAGAATGGATAGAACTAGAAGCTGATAGGAAAGTGGACTGAAGCACAAATAAGCATACCCAAGGATATAAGCTGATGGTTGCCAAAATGTATGTTTGTTGGAACAATGGAGTCCAATATTTAATTAATTCAGTTTTCTAGTTTCTGTTAAATTTGGGCTTTTTATTTCAAAAAATCTACATGTAGAGGCAATGGCTTATCTACACACGTGTATAACTGTTTCAATTATTTGTCTTTATTGGTATTGTATCCAAGTGTTCACATTAGTTTCCTAATTATAAATACACAACCATTATTTTAATTGTAATGACAGAATTTTATTTCATAAACTAAAACAGTGTTTATGTTCATAATTACTGGAAGAAAATATAGTGAATCACTGAATAAGGTTCATTATGGCAAAAAATTTCCTATCATCAGATTAAGAAAAAACTAAATTCAACTAACTAATTAGAAATAAAATACAAAATCCAAGATTTAAATTACAGGATCTATTGAGGCTCCTCTCCTGTGCAATAGGCCCAATACAAACAAATACACATCTCATGTGTATCTAAGTCTACATTTTCAAAAGTTGTTAATCATTCTTGAAGAATTGTAACATTAAGAAATGAGAAATTCATGGGTAATTCCCATTTAGGTTTATTTGAAGTAAATGTCAATGGTTCAAAATTCCCAGTGTATAAACACAGAAGGTTGTTTCATATCAGAAACATACAGTTTAACATTATCTTGAATTAATAAGTATAAACACATTATATTCTCTTCAAAGCATGCAACTAAAGATCTTTTTAAGGGGTGTTGCAAAATAAATCACACTTTTTTCCCCCGAGAGCATAACATAATAAAATTTTAATTCAATCAAAAAAGTAATTCCAAGTATCAATATTGCTTGATTGGGCCATAGTTGTTCTCATGCACAAGCTTTAATTGATTTGCAAAAGATTTCAGCAATGCAACAAACATGTCTGTTTTTGTGGCTGTCCTGTGAGCACATCAGTGAGAACACGAATCAAGGTTTCACGTTTGTATCTCTCGCATTCAGGTAAAGTTTCCAACATTTCTTCTGTACATTGTTGAACGAAAGCTCTGACTTGAATTCTCAGAGCATGTCTGCGACTAGTTTCTGAGCCATCCTGAAGGCAGTACATGCGACACGTACCTGATGATGCCTTTATAGGCGAAACCATAGTCATAATAAATTATGTATTTGTGAAATGTACAATTGTCTTGTTTTTCCTCAACTCTTAGTTTCCGCTTCTATATCATATATTGCAACAGAAATCATTGAATCAATGTAACCATGCTTGTATATGAACATTTGATTACATTACGTAAAAATTTTCCCCTTGATGTTCAAATAACCAGCCAAATACTTTAAAATACCTTGAAAAACAGCTCTTGACTGTAATCAACAATATTCAAGTCACTACATGAATACTGAAATATTACTCACCTGGGGAGTAAAGGCAAAGATCCTGTCTTGTAATGTGTACAGTTTGCTAGTACTTAGAAGTCCTACATCACGAGACTGCCGACCTGACAGGTTCATCTTTTTGTTTCTTCCTGTTTGAATAAAGTTTGGAATATTAAGTTTTATCCCTTTCTTCTATACATTTATAAGAATTTACACACTTACATATTTATAATCAGAGCTGTGTATAGCATCTATACGTTTATAGGAGCAACTAGAAGATCTACACTACATTTGAAAATTCATTTTGATTGCATATAGCGTCACTCCATTTTTCATTTATGCAAAGCTCTAATCACTAAAATTTTAATATAAAATATAAATAATAATAATTTTGAATATATATATAAAACTATTATATATAATATTATATATACTGTTTCGTCCTTAATTAGGCTCACCTATGCTACCTGACATATTCAGCTGATTTGATCTGCAGCAATGGTTTGCCAGTTATCCATGACATAATATATATATATACACCTGGAAAAAAG
>NW_013670677.1:72140-73535 GCF_000517525.1 Limulus polyphemus | reverse complement strand
AAATTGCAATAGTATTTTAACAATACTTGGCTAACTGTATTCGCCACATTAGAGCAGTTCTGATCTAGACAGAACAAATTACAATAGTATTTTAACAATACTTGGCTAACTGTATTCGCCACATTAGAGCAGTTCTGATCTAGACAGAACAAATTGCAATAGTATTTTAACAATACTTGGCTAACTGTATTCGCCACATTAGAGCAGTTCTGATCTAGACAGAACAAATTACAATAGTATTTTAACAATACTTGGCTAACTGTATTTACCACATTAGAGCAGTTCTGATCTAGACAGAACAAATTACAATAGTATTTTAACAATACTTGGCTAACTGTATTCGCCACATTAGAGCAGTTCTGATCTAGACAGAACAAATTACAATAGTATTTTAACAATACTTGGCTAACTGTATTCGCCACATTAGAGCAGTTCTGATCTAGACAGAACAAATCACAACAGTTTTCATATACCTTTACAATATATAGTTTAACATTGATTTTTCTTGTCTTAACTCTCGGTATCACATGTTCTACAAGCTGAGCCGTCGAGCTGACACCATAATTGTTTTATAAATACTTACTTGACACGGTACTATAAATTTTTAACTGTTCTTCTTTAATATTTGGGTTTGAATATTTTGATAAATAATACAAAAATACGTCCTACTGATATCTCACATATAAGTCTTCTTAGAATGAAAGGGCTTAAATTAATAATATCATTCCGTGCTAGAGAATACTCTTTAGTTGAAGTACTCGTAGATAACCTGTAGTTTTCTTTATTCAGGCATGTTAACCCTTTTGAGAAAAATGACATTTAGAACTTTATTTTGTACTTCAAATGGTGATAGAAGAACAGACGCCTTACTTTTGTATTTAATTTTGTCTGCCCTTTATTTGTAAAACTATTATTTCTTTTGTGTACTTTAAGAACATAAAATGTAATATCATAGTAAAAACATTAACTAGCATCGTTCTTTTAAAAGAGAAAAACAGTAACAGCTAAAAAACTTTAGTTATGTTGTTTTAAGTTCACGCAAACTACTCCAGGGTTATATATCTCTGCTAGCTTTGCTTGTTTGTTGGACTTCACGCGGACTCTATGTGCTAGCTGTTCCTAATTTTGGAGTGGTATATTAGAGAGAAGGCAGCTAGTCAACACCACATACCGCCAATTCTTGAGCTACTTTTGTAAGACTGAATAGTGAGATTGGGCTGTCACTTTTGCAACACACCCACGACCCTAAAGCAATGTTCCCTCTAATTTTTTCAATCCATGTGCAGAATGAATTTTCTTCATGTGCACTAGTATCGAGGCAATGTGCGCTACCAGTTGTTTTTTTCTTAGGGGGACTTTTAGACCATCGACCCTCTTGGATCATTAGGCCGCTTT
>NW_013670677.1:62097-71218 GCF_000517525.1 Limulus polyphemus | reverse complement strand
TCTTCAGAGCATCAATATCAATTCCAATATGTCGGCCCCTGTCGTCACAGTTTTTAAAGCTAAAGTCACCTGAACGAAATTTGCTGAACCATCGTTGACACTTACGAACGTTCAAAACATTTGAATACATTTCTTTAATATTCTTCGTGGCTACAGAGGCGTTGTTTCCCTTGTATTCAAACAGCATTACATGCCGAATGTGTGTCATGTCGTGTGCCATCACTATAAGGGATTAGAGTATATTAAAGTTTACACATTATATAGGCTACACTAAAGTGACGTTTAGGCGGTTCGTTTAACTATTATACATGATGTACGTTTTTTTTGTTTGGGGGGGGGGGGGGTAATGAAAGTGTTCCAAAACGCGACATTAATTTCTTGACGACCTAATACTTTGAAATATTTTTACACAGTTTGAAGCTTTTAAACTCATATTCTTTTTGTCATTAATTTTAATAATTTATTTCCTATATTTTGCGCCTTGTTTCTATTTCTACGCTTTTTATAAACTTATTAGAAAATCATTATACCAAACACAGGCCCCCAGTGGCACAGCGGCATGTCTGCGGACTTACAACACTAGAATCAGGATTTCGATACCCGTGATGGGCAGAGCACAGATAGCCCATTGTGTAGCTTTGTGCTTAATTAAAAACAAACAACCAAACACAGAGAGAAAATTTAAGCGAAACAGAATCTTTTATATTATTACAATAATAATTTTAAAAATTAAAATTTTATTTCATGAAAACAAAATATTCATTACAAAATTTTCAGTTTATCGGTGTCTTAAATAAAATGAATTTCTACTTGATAATATACATATATATACTCATTAAAAAAGATATATTTGTCACTTGTGCACACATATTTCAATTTTCAAAATACTTCATGAAACAAGATTATATCTGAAACTTAAATTGCACGCATTTTACTCATAAATACACGATAGATTATAATAAATTTGTTTGTACAGCCGTTACATTTGGCCAACAGTAAGTATAACGTGTACACTAATTAAGGTTGGCTTATAACACGTGTGCTATTTCTTACAAGAAAAAATTAATAATTATGAAAAAACAAATACAAAAATCATATTGTACTATTTTTGCAAAGTCAACTACTTTGAATCAAATGTTTCATTACTTTGTTCTGACTTCAACGAAACCCAATATTAGTGAAGCTTGTCATTGAAAACAAGCTGCAGTATCAATTTTAATCCTTGTGAAAAGGATTTTGAACGTTTAGTTTAGACACGAATGTTTCATAATGGCTGAAATAATCAAATAAATATACGTATAAATATGGGAATTTTCAAAAACAAATGAAAAATGTTATAATAAATATTTTGGTTCTGTAGCTCGACGATATAATTATTATTTTAAACATGTTACACTAAATATGTTAACCCTCTAATACACGTTGAAACGTCCAGATAAATCTCTCTTGCTTAGTACAAATACTTCAGCTCTGTAATTGAATGCTCTTACTCCAAGGTAACAGTCTAAATAAACCATGGAATTATTTTTGTTGATTTCTCAATTGACCATATGGTATTTCTAGTTAACGTGCCCATTTATAATCTACCAAAATATATTTCACCAAAACATTTTTGTACAATAGAGACCTATTAAAATAAGAAATTCAAATAATGTACTTTTTTCACCGTATTTTCATAATGCGTGTAATGGAGGATTAATATAAATTCGAAATTATATTTTTTCTTAACACATGAAAAGTGATTATTAATTTTCAGTTCTTTTTAAAACAATCGTGCTATAGGTTTTATTTTTTTCAATTACATTGGTTTTGCAAATAAAAATAAGACTAGTCCAGAATTCTGTGTAACGAGCACTAGTCAAAAGGTAACGTAAAAAAAATGTGCCATCGTACTTTTTAGTAGGAATTAACCAAGATATAAATTAAGACATACCGTCTAAAACACTTTAAAAATACTCTAACTTCTTTATAGAGGTAAAGATGGTTTTCGTTTGAGCTATACTATGATAAAAGAAGTTGTTGTTTTTTTGTAACTTGTACTAATTTCGTTGTCTCCAAAATGGTAAAGTTTCAACAAAGTTTAAAACAACCACTAGAAATATTATGCCAGTTTTGATCTGAAATTCTTAAAAAACAATTACAAAACAGAAAATATCACAGAAGGAAATTCATATGTATAGATTTGTCGCGAGTAAGAATGTTAGAGATATTTAATTTGTTACTCAATAAAGGTTTTGGTTTTGATATTCCAGCCACAAACCAATATTCCACCTGGTATCCTACTTCTATATTTGAATGCATTCTATTTTCTTCTCGATCGCTAGGCACAGAATCTTTTGAAACATATAAAAAAAAAAGAAAACGGGGCACATAGATGGAAAATCAAACAGAACAGCTTATTCACACAAGTATGACATTAATGTAAATTGCTTATAGCTTTTGATTTCTATTCATTAATTTAAGTAAATTATATGGATCTAGTTAGTTGTTGGATCCACCGCTTTACGATGTATGGCTAACTAAAACAGTGACAATACCAAGCAAGACTATTTGTTGGTTATGTCACGTCTTTGTGAAGTGGGTTACCCTCGGGAATCATGTTTCAAAACACAAAAACAACATAACGAATAAAAGTCTATCTCATTATTAAATATAAATAAATAAAGGAATTGACATATAAAATAATTCTAAAAACATCAAAGCTGAAACCGGGTGCGAATAAACCCAAGACCAACTAACTTTCTGCAACATTAGCAACCATAACCACTGTCATGGGTTTGAATCCCGATTGGTATCATTTTTACCTACTCATATGGTTCATAGCTGATACATTACACTTTTCCTGAAACAAGTAAGCCTTGTGGTATTGCAATACCCATGTCCTTATTACTTGTCTTTGAAATAAGGAAAATAATAGAAAGTCCCATTTTCTTGAACCAAGTTTGTTAATAGCAGGATAAACTTCTTTCTTTAGCTAGATCTACTAACTGTAGTAAATTATTCTAGAAAAACTTATTTCTTTAAATGAGCTTACAAGTCGAAACATGACAGGAATACTTCATTATTCACATAAACCACCTATATAACCCACATGCTTGAAGGAATACTTCATTATTCACATAATCCAACTAAATAACCCACATGCTTGTAGGAATAATTCATTATTCACATAAACCAACTAAATAAGCCATTGGTTTATGTGAATAATGAAGTATTCCTTCAATCATATGGCTTATTTAGTTGGTTTATGTGAATAATGAAGTATTCCTACAAGCATGTGGGTTATATAGGTGGTTTATGTGAATAATGAAGTATTCCTTCAATCATTTTATGTGAATAATGAAGTATTCCTACAAGCATGTGGGTTATATAGGCCAACTAAATAACCCACATGCTTGTAGGAATACTTCAATATGCACATAAACCAACAAAATAAGCCATATGATTGAAGGAATACTTCATTATTCACATAAACCTACTAAATAAGCCATATGATTGAAGGAATACTTCATTATTCACATAAACCAACTAAATAAGCCATATGATTGAAGGAATACTTCATTATTCACATAAACCAACTAAATAAGCCATATGATTGAAGGAATACTTCATTATTCACATAAACCAACTAAATAAGCCACATGGTTGTAGGATTACTTCATTATTCACATAAACCAACTAAATAAGCTATGTATTTGTAGGATTACTTCATTATTCACATCGTAGCTTATTTAGTTGGTTTATGTGAATAATGAAGTAATCCTACAAATACGTAGCTTATTTAGTTGGTTTCATTTGTAGGATTATTTCATTATTCACATAAACCAACTAAATAAGCTACACATTTGTAGGATTACTTCATTATTCACATAAACCAACCAAATAAGCCATATGATTGAAGGAATACTTCATTATTCACATAAATCAATTAAATAAGCCACATATTTGTAGGAATAATTCATTATTCACATAAACCAACAAAATAAATCACATGATTGAAGGAATACTTCATTATTCACATAAACCAACTAAATAAGCTACGTATTTGTAGGATTACTTCATTATTCACATAAACCAACTAAATAAGCTATGTATTTGTAGGATTACTTCATTATTTACATAAACCAACTAAATAAGCCACATGATTGAAGGAATACTTCATTATTCACATAAACCAACTAAATAAGCCACATATTTGTAGGAATAATTAATTATTCACATAAACCAACTAAATAAGCCACATGATTGAAGGAATAATTAATTATTCACATCAACCAACTAAATAAGCCACATATTTGTAGGAATACTTCATTATTCGCATAAACCAACTAAATAAGCCACATATTTGTAGGAATAATTCATTATTCACATAAACCAACAAAATAAATCACATGACTGTAGGAGTCAACTAGTTGACCAGGTGAGTAGCATGAGTAAACCAGCTGACCTGAGTGACAGCAGGAAGAATTTTTTCTTCACAAGCACAACATAGAATATCATTCAATACAAGAGCATGTACTTTACTAATCACGTGATACGTTTTTGAGCACCTTTTCTGAACATTTTTTACATAAGTTACATACTGAGCAATACTGCAGATACTTTCAAGTTTTAGTCTACATTAAAAGTGGAACCGTCGTGTAGTGTTTGCTTTGAACAGATTTAATCTGGATGATGTTTCTGCACTAACACAATTGCCTTTATCAGGTTGAGGGTGCCGAAACGACATCCATATTTAATCCGTTCAAAGCAGACTGTCCTTTCTGAGTACACAGCACAAATCACTGTGTGTCTATGAAACATCTTAGTGACTATATACTAATATAATTACATTAACTAGTGCTTATTTCTGACAACTTGCATCTCATTCGAATTCTCTCATAAACAATCACCTCAACTTCAGTTACTATTACAAGACACAACAATTGCCTAAGCCTTGGCCTCCATTATGATGAAACACAACAATTACAATTGGCTGTCTCTCATCACCAGAGTTATATGTTATAATTGATGTATTAATAACCAATGAGTTAGTTTCACAATAACAAAATTCAAAATTTTCATTGTGCATCTCATATTTATATCTACATAATTTAACTGTTTCTTGTTTTAAAACATCATTTAAGAGCACAAGACACGGTTAACAGTATATGGTTTCAGACAATCCTCACATATGCATAATAACAATTAACATCAATGAACACATTTTACATTTGAATATTAAACGTCTCTCCATTGTTTTAATAGGATATGTTTTAACATGTTAAATATTTTTTATTAAAAGGCTTCTTACTTCATTTTACAAATTAAAAAATTAAGAATTTTTCTGATAATTGAAACCATGTCGATGTTAAATGTTTTCCTGGAGAAAATTTGTTAGGAAATATTCTCTCTAAGCACATGATAAAAAAAAATCATATCACGTTATTTGTAGTACTAAAACAACGCATTTCCTTGCGATAATAACACATTGAATTTCTCAATCAAATAATTAGCACTGGATTTAATTAATATTCCAGTGTCTTGTATTCACTGTTATAAAGATGATGCAGAACAATGTTTATAAAATCCGGGATGCATGATTCGATTCCATGAACATCATGTTGCTAATTAGTCAAGGCTTGAGCCAACAGTTGTTGCTGTTGCCATTTAAGCGTTGGTTTTTCCTTTTCTCTCTTGACACCATATAGCTTCCTGGGTGACCAATGCTCCTTGGCTGAAAGGTAAAGACGTAGTTAAGAAGCTAAGATACTTTTTTTATTATCGTTCTAAAAGCGGCAAAACACTGAAGATAATACTGAAAGTTTTATAATATATCACGTGTAATGTCATAAATGCACTTATATTATAGTTAACTCAGAAAAACAAGCTGGTCACTAGCCAAGTATGGTCCAGTGGCTATTGTGTCCACCTGTGCATTGGAAAGTTTAAGATTAAAATCGTGATATGCCCCTAAACACATTCCCCCACTTTCAACTATGGGGATGTCACAAATGTGACAGTCCATCCCACTATTCAGTGAACAGTGTGTAGGCGGTGAATGATAATGGTTGGTTTCCCTTCCTCTGGAATTTTAGAGGTCTTTACCTGGCCATTTAGCCTATGTGTAGCATAAGGTGTTGTTTGTGTTGAAAATATCAAACACCAACAAGTCAAATTTATCATCATAGATTATTTACGATATAACGGAAGGCCACAACGTAATTATTTTAATTTGACTCATAAGTGCAACACATACCAGTAAACCTATATTTCTTTTTATTTATCTAGTCTTAGCAACAGAAATGGATAGTATGGAAAGTGAAGAACCAAATTATGCAAAGATAAAATATCATGTCCATCAAGTTAAATGTAATTTTTTAATAAATATAATTATTTCTTCTCATTTAACCTCTTATTAAACAAAACAATTTCTTCATTTTCTGAGGCAGGGGTCTTTTTCCACTTCCTTAAAGATATTTTTTCATTTTGTATTTAATTAACTTTAAATTACCCTGCTTTACTGCTTTTTCAATAACAAAAATTAAGTTTGAAAAACTAATATGAAACTACTTACAGAATTAAATATAAGAGAGTCTTCAACCAATATAAACCTAAATTAAGAGTAAGTCAAAAATAACCTGAATATATATGATTATATTTATTTGTAAAGGTGTGTTGATAGTTAAATATCACTTAGATACAATTACCTGCTGAATCAGAGCCTTGGTTGGAGATATCAGAGTTAAAGCTTTGAATGGAAACACCGGAATCGGAGTTAAGTGTGGAATCATTAAAATCAGAGTTACAGTCTTGGCTAAATGAAAATGTATCATCAGTAGTGCTTTCTATTTTTCGACGTCTTTCAGCTAGAATAGCCTGTAGTTCTCTGCTACTAAATGTTTTATACTGAAAAAACATCAGCAAAAAGAAGTTTTAGACATTCTTATATCATAAAAAACTCATACTGTTTGTCTGAGATCAGCATTATTGAGAATCAGGTAATAAATACTGTTGATATTATAGAAACCAGACTGACTGTTGTGTGTCACTGGTATACAAAATCAGGTTACAAATCTAGTCAATAATAAAGAAACTAAATTGTGGGTTGTAGGTCAGTAATACATAATCAGGTTACAAATCTAGCTGATAATAAAGAAACTAAATTGTGGGTTGTAGGTCAGTAATACATAATCAGGTTACAAATCTAGCTGATAATAAAGAAACTAAATTGTGGGTTGTAGGTCAGTAATACATAATCAGGTTACAAATCTAGCTGATAATAAAGGAATTAAATTGTGTTGTAGGTCAGTAATATACAAGATCAGGTTATAGATCCTACTGATATTAAATACATGAGATCATATGTTGCTGGTTAGTGATATACATAATTAGGTGACAAACCCCACTGATATTTTTCTGAACAGTTAGGTGGCTGTGGAGTCGACCTCCTTCCTCATTTCCAAGAACTTCCTCCAGACGAGAACGGGTCAGCTTAAACATCATCTTTCCAGTCATCCCATTAAACAAATCCCTGATCCTATAAAAGGAAAAAGATCTATTAAAAATAGTTTTTAAATAATCAAAAACATGTCAATGTAGTGATTATAATAACGTTTGAATGTATATGATTTTTCTTGTAGTGGTTTAGATGTATAGTCCTTTACTCACCACTAATAACTTAAAATTCTCTAGGTGTTTGGATAACATTTGACATACCATCAAAATTAATTATCCATTATTTTTCAGCAGTGTACTAACTGGGCTTTTATTTGTTTTTTGAATATATTTTTCTCCCAAAATGTGAATTTCATGACGAAAAGATGACATAGAGTCCTAATCTATTCTTTGATTCACTACTTCCACTGCAACAGACTAGTTTCACTGAATTCACAGCTCATCAATGTTACTTGGAAGTATTATACATCCAAACAAAACAAACTGCTCATGGAATTCTAGCCAATACTTGTCAAACAACACCACAGAATTTTCACCAATGCATGTCACACATCATTATAAAATTCTAACCACAACCTGTCAAACAACATCACAGAATTCTAACCAGTGCATGTTAAACAACATTACAGAATTCTAACCAGTGCATGTTAAACAACATTACAGAATTCTAACCAGTGCATGTTAAACAACATTACAGAATTCTAACCAGTGCATATCAAACAACATCACAAAATTCTAACCAGTGCATGTCAAACAACATCACACAATTCTAACCAATACATATCAAACAACATCACACAATTCTAACCAGTTCATGTCAAACAACAGCACAGAATTCTAACCAGTGCATATCAAATATTGGTTAGAATTCTGTGATGTTGTTTGATATGTATTGGTTAGAATTCTGTGATGCATATCAAACAACATCACAGAATTCTAACCAATACATATCAAACAACATCACAGAATTTTAACCAGTGCATATCAAACAACATCACAGAATTCCAACCAATACATTGTCAAACAACATCACAAGATTCTAATTAATACTCATCAAACAGCACCTCGGAATTCTAACTTATGCAGGTCATAAGGCATCACATTTACCGAGTGATATGGAGCAGGCTTACAAAGTAAAACAGTATGATTTCCATAAGTTCATTACAGATGATTGCAACAGAATTATATGTCAATGGATACAACAAGAATGTAGTAAATGTGATGCATCATAAGCAACTCACAAGGTAAGACTATGCTGTTATTTCACAATAAGAGCTTAGTGTTAGTGTTTCATATTAAATCTACTTACTTTGGGACAAAGTCCTTAGACTCTAGCCACTCTTGGACTTCAACTGGCTTTGACTCAGCAGTTATGTACAATCCATCCCAGTGGTTTAGATTTATCTTTCCCCACTTTTTATTCGTATTACAGCCTAAAGTCACATGTTCATAAAGTTCTTTCTTCAGGCAGTCATGTGCATCTCTGGGGACAGACACATCTTTCTTCTTCACAACGAAGGCTGCAAAAATGTGTTTGTCAACTAGCAACAGTGATATACAGTAATATACCATCAAGGTTATAACTAATATGTATGAGCTAGCAACAGTGTCATAAAGATATTCAATAGCACACCAACAAGGTTATAACTAATATGTATGAGCTAGCAACAGTGTCATAAAGATA
>NW_013670677.1:59539-61214 GCF_000517525.1 Limulus polyphemus | reverse complement strand
GAAGTACATAATTAAAGCTGTGTCTGAAGTACATAATTAAAGCTGTGTCTGAAGTACATAATTAAAGCTGTGTCTGAAGTACATAATTCTTTTTTTAAATGCGTCTGAAGTATATAATTAAAGCTGTGTCTGAAGTACATAATTCTTTTTCAAATGTGTCTGAAGTACAAAATTCATTTTTTAAATGTGTCTGAAGTATATAATTAAAGCTGTGTCTGAAGTACATAATTCTATTTTTAAAACTGTTGCTGAGGTATACAATTCTATTTCTCCTATTTCTGCCTAATAGAAGAAACAGATAGGAAAAAAAACCGGTAACGAGAAGGAAAAGCAACAAGTCAAGTACACAGAAAATAAAAAACAGGGATAAATATATTCAAACTTACGCTTTGTTGGCAGAGGTGGCGCTGGAGGTGCATTAGGGGCAGATGGTGGTGTGTTTGGTCGAGGAAGTTGCTGGTTATTTTGTTTGACTATGCTCCTAGACCTGGTTTTCAATTTCTCATTTTTAACGCGCTCTAATTAAAAAAAAAAGTTCGTGACACTGAATTGGTGACGAAATAGTGCTAGGCTAACAGTAGCACAAAACAATCTTCAGAAAATGGAATTTTAGTATCAAATACCAGAGTAGACAAAGGTTTACGGTTTCGTTTGGATGTAGTGAGTTGAATATTAGGAAAGATCTAAAAAAAAAAACACACAATCAGAAATAATACTTGCTTCACTCTTCACAAACTCCAAAAATGGTTTTTGGAACTTTAGATTTGCAATTATAGACGAGAACACTTATATACAACCAACCTGGAGTGATAGCTCGATTATACACACCCTTTCATAAGGTGACCGATTTTCTAAATGAGACCAACTAGATACAACTATTAACAGACAAAATATTAACGTAACATCTTTGCGTGTATTTGGATTAAATTGAAAAAGTCGATATATATATATATATACATAAATAAATAAATCTAATCAAAACTTTTTATGAATACAAAATCCACTAATGTAAAATAAAGATGTGATATTAAAAAAGTCGTTACATAAAAGGGCAAGACCTGTAAAGATTTAAAACAATGAAAAAATTGAAGAAGACTTGGTCCCTTTTTTATATTGTTACGTCTCCGTGTGTTAATTAATTTTCCGTAACTTCGTTCCGACGAAACTTAAGCGACACAAGTTCTTTACTTACTAAAACTGGTTTATTCTTTCCGAATACAACTTTACCGATACACTTATTCTCAACAGTCGCGTTATAACAAACTATAATAAGGAACGAACGTTAACTACAACAATACGTCTCTCTCTGACTGCAGTTCAATTACTCACTATCTACACACACATTACATTACCTTCCCGCGTCACGTTTTCCCCTCTTATATATATACCAGCCTACCCTACTAGTAAATCCTAGAGCATTCGCCAAAGTACATGATAATTCTAGAAACGTTGCGTCACTGTAGTCATGTGACTGCTGACGCAACAATATTCATGTTGCTGCATATTCAAATTTCAATAAAAACAATATATATGCAAGATATATGTGTGTGCGTGTGTATTTCATATTTTTTTGATATATATATATATATATATACACCTAAGAAAAAAGTTAAGCACCCCGTTGTTTTTTCATGTGATTCAGATTCGACGTTCTTGTGACTGATTATAAATTACC
>NW_013670677.1:55159-58539 GCF_000517525.1 Limulus polyphemus | reverse complement strand
AAGAAGGGAGCAAGTTGCACGTGGGGAAAAAACGCGCCTGATTTAAATGTCACACCTGAACGCTCACATCTTTTAATTATGTTTGAAATTATGAACATTGCTCAACATCATGAAAATTAAACCTTATTTTCAATAAGCAATCCTGAAAAATACTTGGGGGTGCTTAACTTTTTTCCAGGTGTATATATATATAATTATTTATAAATATTAAACCTAATAGGAACAATCAGAGTTACAAGACATGTGAACAATTATTATTTAATAACAATATTTTAAATTAAATGTGTTAGTAAATTATAAAATAATGTGAAAACTGTCAACAATGTCAGACACGTGAACATTTATTATTTAATAACAATAATTTAAATCGAATATGTTAGTAAAGTATAAAATAATGTGAAAACTGTCAACAATGTCAGACACGTGAACATTTATTATTTAATAACAATAATTTAAATCGAATATGGTAGTAAATTATAAAATAATGTGAAAACTGTCAACAATGTCAGACACGTGAACATTTATTATTTAATAACAATATTTTAAATCGAATATGTTAGTAAATTATAAAATAATGTGAAAACTGTCAACAATGTCAGAAGTCTCACATATATCAATGACTTACTTATTTCTGTCGTAAAGGAGCTCAAGACTAGAGGAGTATCATCAGCATTGTTGCCTAGAAACGGTAAAATAAAAATTGATTGTTTTTTTTTCTCTAATAGTTAACTATTAACAAGTAAATATTTTTATTCTGCACCACGGTAGAAAGTACAGTACAGTTTGACAACAGAAATCGAGGGTAACATTACAGTTTGTTTGTTATGGATTTCCCGCAAAGCTACACGAGGGTTACATTATAACGCTCCCACGGCTGAAGGGCATGTTTGGTGTGGCGCGCCCCCACAGATTGCGTGTCGAGCGCCCTAACCACATGGCCATGCCAGGCCGCTAACACTATAGATCAAATCTCCAATTTGTTAGTCGGTCGGTGGATAAAGCGTTAACTATAGTCCTGATGTTTCAGCGAGAAAGATTTCAATTAACCATAAACTCGGTACGTTTTCTGCATTTTAGGATCAAATACTGTTCATGCACCTGTATACCGTGTTTATTCTATTTTAAAGAATTTTCAACAAGTGTATCAACAGATACTGCCATTTTTAACTGAGATAACTGTTTGTTATTACACTTGTTTGCAGAATTAAAAAAAAAATTATTAGTACTTCACAAGTTGTCTTTGCCCTCAGAACTACCGATGGGGATCCATGACTTCATCAGCTTCTTTAAAAAAAATAATTCTTAATTCTTTATCGAACAACTTGCTTGTGGGCCCACGACTTATTTGGCTTGGCATGGCCAGGTGGTTAGGGCGCTTGACTCGCAACCTGCAGGTTTTAGGTTCGAATCCCCATCCCACCAAACATGTTCGTCCCTTTCAGCTGTGGGAGCATCATAATGTACGGTCAATCCCACTATTCGTTGGTAAAAGAGTAGCTCAAGAGTTGGCGGTGAGTGGTGATGACTAGCTGCCTTCCCTCTTTTCTTACACTGCTAAATTAGAGACGGCTAGCGCAGATAACCCTCGTGTAGATTCGAACCCGCGACCCACAGATTGCGAGTCGAGCGCACTAACCACCTGGCCATGCCGGGCCGTTGTCCTCGAGACTTTATTGACTGCAGTAAGACTTGAAGTAGGAATTAGATCACTCCCTCTCCTTCTATGTTTGTTTGCTAGTTTGTTGTTAAGCACAAAACTATATAATTGGGGGGGGGCTCCTTTTATGTTGTTGAAACATAATGTACAATTCTTACTATGTCTCACCTTTAACCTTTTGCTCTGTTCTCAATAATAAAGATGATGGAGGCGTGCCGTCATCACTTTCTGTAAAAACAAATAAATATCTTAAGTAACTCGAACACATCTGTGTAGAAAGAAAACTATCATCAATATTATAATGCGCATTAAAACACTGTTTACGAAAAAAAGCAAAAAATAAACTAATCTCTGGTTATGTAAAAGTTTTCAAAACTTTTACGTAAATTTCAGTACCATTAAAAATAACACAACTTGAAACTTAATATATATACATATATATAAGTTAGAAATTAATAGCACAAACGCAACAAAGAGAAACCCACAATTCTTGGACAGTTTGCTTCTTATAAAGCTGAAGAATGCGATTTATTTATAATTACATTTAGTACAAAACAAACACACTGAGGTAAGTGCAAAATGTTTTCAGAACGTAAAAGGGAAATATACTATACTATAGTGCTCTGTGTTTAAGGTATTCACGTGTAAAAGGGAAATGTGGTGTGTAAGGTCCGAAGCATGGGCATCCGCGAAAGGCGCCCCACCTGGGGAATGAGAAACATAAGTATTTCTTTATTCATTCAACATATGTATATGAATTTTTTATTCAATTCACAATGTCGCACTATTTTGCCCCCCACCCCTCCGCCCATGGTCCGAGGTGATTACATGTAAAAATAAAACATATTGTATCAGGTTCGAAGTAATTACATTTATAAAGCATCATTCCAATTTCGATGAAAATCATTTAGCAGCCGGAAAATTTGTGTATTTCAGTTTATTTATTCTGTCCAGGTTTTATTTATTTATTTCATCAGCATTTATGAAATCCTGTCAATTTATTATAATTTACTTGCATTCACATTTTATTATCTGAACGAAACTCAACTTTGTAAGGTAAAACTTTTTACATTAGAAATTACTGGATATTTTATTTTACCAGATATGAAAGTAAGATATAGTATTTAACGTTTCATAAGATTATTACAAGCAACGTAAATAGTTTTGGTTACTTGCGTTTCAAGATAGTTTTTAATTCTCTAAATTCAAAACCATTTCCCGAAAATAACAACAATATTAAACTTCAAAACATAAAGCTAAATTCAAAACAAAAGGAATTTTCTTTAAAATTATATTTATTTTGGTTGAGAATATAAAATCGTTACAAAATATTAAAGTAATTTGTCTCATGAAAGACAAAGCTGGTGTTCGGTGAGACAGTGATAAGTTTACGTATTCGATTCCCTGCGGTGGCTTGCTCTAAAACAAACAAACAAACAACTGTTTCTAACGTCAAATGCAAAAATAACGTTTATATTAACGTACCTTTTCCTTTTAATGGCGCTTTTGTGACGTAATAAGGACTATCACTGTATTTTTCTGGGAACAAAATAAAAAAGAAACTCTTGATGTAAATATGATAATTATAGATGTCAGTGTTTAACAGTAAAATATTGTTACGTCTCCGTTTGTTAATTAACTTTCCGTAACTTCGTTCCGACAAAACTTTAGCGACACAAGTTCTTTACTTAATAAAACTGGTTTATTCTTTCCGAATACAACT
>NW_013670677.1:47325-54315 GCF_000517525.1 Limulus polyphemus | reverse complement strand
AATCTCTCTTCTTGTTTCTTTTCTTATTCTTCTTGTTTATTTTCTTTTTCCTCCAACAACTGTTGTAATCTCTCTTCTTGTTTATTTTCTTTCTCCTCCAACCACTGCTGTAGTCTTTCTTGTTTACTTTGCTGTTCGAGCTGTCATTGGTGTAGGTTTTCTTGTAACTGCTGTTGTCTTTCTTCTTGTTTCTTTTCTTTTTCCTCCAACAACTGCTGTAATCTCTCTTCTTGTTTCTTTTCTCGTTCTTCTTGTTTCTTTTCTTTTTCCTCTAACAACTGTTGTAATTTCTCTTCTCGTTCTTTTTGTTTCTTTTGCTGCTCTTGTATTGCAGCCATCAAGTCTGCTATGCTGTAGTTTGATTTGCCGCTTCTCGTTTCCATTTTTTTTGTCCTACTTTCTGACACCAATTTGTTACGTCTCCGTTTGTTAATTAACTTTCCGTAACTTCGTTCCGACAAAACTTTAGCGACACAAGTTCTTTACTTAATAAAACTGGTTTATTCTTTCCGAATACAACTTTACCGATACACTCAACTTCAACAATCGCGCTAAACAAACGCTATAACAACGAACGTCAATAATACTTCTGACTGCAGTTCAATTACTCGCTGTCTATACACACATTACCTTACCCTTATCTCGCGTTACGTTGTCCCCTCTTATATATACCAAACTACCCTATATCTAGCAAATACCAGAGCATTCGCCAAGATACGGGATAGTTCTAGAAACGTGGCGTCACTGTAGTCATGTGATCTCGCTGACGCAACAATATATTTTCCTGGAATCTAATGAAAATACTCAAAATAAATAACATATAATAGTAATGTCTAGATGACTTGGATGGTCGTTAAATTGTATTTCAATGTTTTCTGACTTCATTCCAAAAAACAAATAAATATAAATTAAAGAAGACAGCGTAACATAAACCTTACTCTGTGTGAATCTGACGAAAAGACCTGTTCCACTGGGCAGCACATGGAGACTAAAAGTCTTCAAAATCGACATTCTGCACATGAACCATGCAATTTCTCACTATTATTGGATTCATGGATCATAGCTCCCCAGCGGAAGAGCTGATCCAGTAACTGTTTTACCTTGGGACTCGACTCCAGATCAGTTGTAAAAGAGGCAAACAACACACCAAAAATACTAATTTGGGATAATTAATTGAATCAACACCAACAAATACAAATTCGAATTCTTATGTTTAACATATTTAGTTACACTGTCATTTGCACAGTATTTTCTCCAAGGATTAGACTAAAACAACCCAAAACATTCCCAATAAATAGTTCGAAATCCAATTCACTGAAAGCAGGACAAAATCTAAAGGTCATCTTTAAGTACTTGTTACAGCCACACTTCCACGGATGACAGCAGGAGAAACTCTACAGGTCATCATTAAGTACTACTTACAATCACACTTTCACGGATAAAAGCTGGAGAAACTCTACAGGTCACCATTAAGTACTTATTACAATCACACTTTCACGGATGACAGCAGGAGAAACTCTACAGGTCACCATTAAGTGCTTATTACAATCACACTTTCACGGATGACAACTGGAGAAACTCTACAGGTCACCATTAAGTACTTATTACAATCACACTTTCACGGATGACAGCAGGAGAAACTCTACAAGTCATCTTTAAGTACTTGTTACAATCATACTTTCACGGATGACAGCAGGAGAAACTCTACAAGTCATCTTTAAGTACTTGTTACAATCATACTTTCACGGATGACAGCAGGAGAAACTCTACAAGTCATCTTATGTACTTGTTACAATCACACTTTCACGGATGACAGCAGGAGAAACTCTACAAGTCATCTTATGTACTTGTTACAATCACACTTTCACGGATGACAGCAGGAGAAACTCTACAAGTCATATTTAAGTACTTGTTACAATCATACTTTCACGGATGAGAGCAGGAGAAACTCTACAGGTCATCTTTATGTACTTGTTACAACCACACTTTCACGGATAAAAGCAGGAAAAACTCTACAGGTCATCGTAAGTACTTGTTACAACCACATTTTTACGGATTACAGCCACACTTTCTCGAAGCTTCCTTCAATGTGTTCAGATAAAAGGTTTGATTTTCCATAATTCAAGGTGAATTAAGTTGAAATTACTTTGCACGTAATGTCACAGCACGCCTGCGTACAAGCGATGTGTTGGATCGATCTCAATGTTCGAACGCATGTTCCTTGGGATACATACACACACACACACTATAGTGGTTCATAATAGGGATCGAACGAAAAGCATCTTAAGCAGTAAAGATTCAGTTCAAACAACACTTTAAAACCTTTGCTACTGACTGCTAAGGCTGTGCACATAATAATGCACAAAAAGCACGTATGTTAGACATAGAAGGAAAAGAAAATCCGCTCAAAACGGCCCGTTTGTAATTATCCTAATAAAGGCCCTGGTATGGCTAGGTGGTTAGGGCACTCGACTCGCAGGTTCAAATACCCGTCCCACTAAACATGCTCGCCCTTTCAGCCGCGGGGGCGTTATAATGTGACAGTCAATCCCACTATTACTTGGTAAAAGAATAGCCCAAGAGCTGGAGATAAGAGGTGATGACTAGCTGCCTTCCCACTAGTATTACACTGCTAAATTACGGACGGCTAGCGCAGATAGCCCTCATGTAGCTTTGCGCGAAATTTAAAACAAACCAAACCTTATTATTATTATCTTGCCAGCCTAAAAAAAAAAACAGCTTGGTATACTGCACCCAAACCTTTTGTAGAATACTAAATACGGTACAGGCCGTAGGGAAAAGTCGTTTTGCTTCTTCTATAATTCGGTACTGCAAAGGTCGTAGGGATATTGAAAAGCCATTTTGTTTTTCTATATTTCACATAAGCTAAAAACATCATAATTCTAGTGTCAACGATGTTTTAATTAACCCTTGAAGTTAGCTTTCTTACAAACATATGGTGTTCATTTAAAAAGCGTAAGTACAGGGTAAAACAGGAAACACCAGCCAATAACAGATGAACATTAGATGACTGTAACATGTAGATACTCAATGCTTTGTGCACAATACAATCGGTGTCTTTAGGGAGCCAACTCCTGTATTATGTACAAAGGAGTAAAAATAAATAAATACATGTAATATTAAATTTTATTATACACTTTCGTATTTTAAGTACAGTAGCACTTAATAGTAGAGATCGACAAGGATTTCAAATAATCCACGCACTGAAAAACCACCCTATCAAATTCCTAAGCGAAAAACCAACTATTCAAAGTATTGGTTGCGATATATTATGTGCATATATATTAATAACACGCTAAAAAGGTCGCTAACATTTCCGGTATAACAATTCAGAAATTTCTAACACAGCAAATTTTTCGTCTACTGCCTACCTACCTGATCACCTGACTAGCATCTCTAGACAGCTTGGACTATCGCTACAAGGTTTCTCCAGCTTACTTGACTGGTCTGTGGGTATCCGCTTGTGATATTTCGATACAAATCCACATATATACAGGTATAACATAAATGGTCAACATATCATACACGTACTGAAATATCTCTTCAATCCAATGGATGGCGATACATATCAGTGGATTCATACGCGACAGTTTCTAAAGCTAAAGTATATACTTTATACAGATATAACAAAAAGTAAACTAACAACTACTTCTTCTTCGTCGGGATTCGGTTCATGTTTTGGACCATGGAAGGCCAGGTTCAGCGTAGAACTCTTCCTCCCTCTATGAAATTGTTATTTTGTTTGCACTGTTACTGAATCCTAGGTACTTTCCCTTGTTACATTGTTGTTTCATTACTCACAGTATGTTATATTTTGTCCATTGCCCACATTTTTAATTAACATACACATTCATGCCTTGTATAATTCTATTAGCTTCACTTATGTATGATCGCACTATTAGTTCGTGTTCACAATACAGTTCCACTTAGCAGTCATATACGCACAGACAAAATCTTATTTTACATACAAAACTCTTTTAAAATAGAGTTACGTTTGCATCTAGGATTCAGTTAGCATAGCGCTGTTTGGCCTGTAAGATTCTTATGTATTATATTTAGAGGAGAGATGTACTTAGAGCTTGGTTCGTCACGTATTAGGTAATCCTCTAGTTTGCTCATCAGTCATTTTTATTCATATTTTTCTTATAATACTGAAGCGTGTTATCTAGGATTATGTCTGATAGAGTTGGCATGTTTGAATAGTTGTGTAGAAATTTTGAATTTGTTGATCATCGGACTCTGTTTGGTTTGGTTAAAATATAGTTTTGTAGTTGCTCTAGTTTGTTGATGTGTGTACTTGATACTTTTATCCATGTTATACAGGCATATTCTACGACTAGTCTTATGTATGTTCTGTAAATGTTTATTATGTTTTCTGGTGAAACTCCTTGTTTGTTGCCAGTCAGGCTCCTAAGGTAACTCGCTCTTTTCCAAATTCTGGTTTGTATGCTTTTTATGTGTGGTATCCAGTTTAATTTTGAGTCAAGTGTAATCCCTAAGAATTTTGCTGATGTTGCTACATGTAAGACAGTCCCGTCTAGATATAACTTGGTATTAATTTGATTGTTTTGTATGGTTTTGTAAATAATATGACTTGTGTTTTGTGCGCATTTAGTTTAATTCTCCACTTATTGCAGTAGAATTCTATTTCATATAGTAGTGGTTGTATGTTGCTGTTGTTGGGTTTGGGGCATTCTTCCAGATTGCAACATCATCTGCGAACTGTGAGCAAAACGTGTGGTTTGGGTCTTTGAGAGGCATATCGCTGACATACATGATAAAAAGTGTAGGGCTAAGTTTGTTTTTTGTTTTTTTAATTTCGCGCAAAGCAACACGAGGGCTATCTGCGCTAGCCGTCCCTAATTTAGCAGTGTAAGACTAGAGGGAAGGCAGCTAGTCATCACTACCCACCGCCAACTCTTGGACTACTCTTTTACCGACGAATAGTGGGATTGACTGTCACATTATAACGCCCCCACGGCTGAAAGGGCGAGCATGTTTGGTGGGACTGGTATTCGAACCCTCGACCCTCAGATTGCGAGTCGAGCGCCCTAACCACCTGGCCATGCCGGGCCTGTTGGGCTAAGTACTCCTCCTTCAGAGACACCCGCCTCCGGAGTGCAACACTCGGAATAGGTACACTCAACATTCACCAAGACAAACAACAGTATTAAAAAATTATGAATTTTAAAATGAAGTAGAGATCCTGCTACAAAAAGTAATGAAACAAGAATTAAAACCATAATCACAAATTTATAAAATTTAATCCCTACTTTGACAGCCTTATACACTTATTGTGGTTTTAATTCTTATAAAAATTATAGCTATCATGGGTATGGTTATACTGAAAGTTTATATGTGTTGTGCCCATTCCATGGCCATAAAAACTGAACAAATAAATAGGGAAAAAATTTAAATTTTAACGGAAAGTAGGAAACGTTGGTTATTCGAAGAAATGCTATAAAAAGTATCCAAAACAAAACAAATGCTGCAATAAAAAAGTACACAAACAAATAAAGTGGTACTAGTTGTATAGATTTTAAAATCTATCCAACTGGTATAACTTTACTTGTTTGTGTGAGGGGGAGGATGATCAGACTAATGGATGTATGTACATTGTTTCAAAATAATGGAGCTTGCGAATGATTTTTTTTTCAGTAATAAAGTACATTGTTTCAAAAGACAATTTCTTCTATAGAGGTGCATCTACTTCCTATAGAAGAAGGATTACTCCTTCCCCCCTAAGCTCCCCTTTCTGATATTTTCATTTTTGTTATTACGCCAATGTTCTTTCAGAATGTGTGGTTCCAGTTGAATCTAGTAAACTTGATGTCGAAAGTAGAGCTGATGATCGTTGTATAATAACGAATTTCAAGCTTTCTTTAAACCATTTTAATCCGTAATACTTATGGATTAATATTTATCCATAATAGTTATGGATAAATAAAGTTTATGTATCTTGAAATATAACACTTGTTAATTGATAATCTTAACAACGATATTTCAATGAAACGACCATGAAAATACAGTCCAAAGAGACGTCAAATGAATACAACACAAACATTTTGCCCTACAACAGGTAACTTCTCACAGTCCTTACATTATCCTGATTCATCTTAAAGTTTTCCAAAATATCAGTAATCTTAATTCAAATGCAAATTTTTTGACGCTCCAGAGAGTAAAGATACATGAGTTTGAAAGTGATATACAATAAATCGTTCAACTGTATCTCAGGTTTTAGCATTTGCTTAGTCTCTTTACAAAGGCGTTCTGAATACACTTACAAGGTAATTTTACTAACTTAAGTATAAACTATTCTTTCCATATAAAACTCAAATCTAATGCAACTCTATAAGTTTCATTACAAGTTATATAATCAAAATATTCATTGAAGTATTACAGAACAGAAAGTATATCTTACCTTGCACATTCATTGGCTTTGCCGAAATGGTTAAAGTAGTCTTTGTAGCAGTGTCTAGTAACATAATATCATTCTTTTAGTATTTTCATGTAATGATGGTCACAAGCAAATTGTAAATAATTTTATCTGGTAACAGAAAGGATGTTTTAAAAGTGGAAGAAAACAATCATGATAAACGTGCATGTTTATAGTGAGGCAAATTATTAACTTGACATGGATAAGTTTTGAACACTAACGAGAACAGAACCGTACTGAACGAAAAACAACAACCTTAGAACGATAAGTACAGTAGTCTGATTAGTTGTTGTAAACTCCAGTAGGAATTCAAGTGTTCGGTTGTTGCTAATCCCAAAGCTACACAATGGGCTATCAGTGCTCTTCTCACCGCCGATATAGAAACCTGGTTTTTAGCATTATAAGCTCTTAGACTTACCGCTGGGCCACCGTGGAGCGGATTGAAGTGAACGTAGTGTATAATATATACACCTGGAAAAAAGTTAAGCACCCCCAAATATTTTTCAGGATTGCTTATTGAAAATAAGGTTTAA